>NW_022475430.1:0-82464 GCF_009193585.1 Aspergillus caelatus
GAATTCGCAAACATATTGTTATGGAGGCTAACACATACAAAAGTTATGGCGGATACCTTGTCGACAAGTACTCCTACTCGGATAACCCCCCAGAGACTATTGGCTGGTCCACCACTGCCACCGATCTCGGATTCGTGGACGGCACTGGATACCAGTCCCCCGATATCATCTGCCATAAGGAGGGAAAGCCAGGTGCTTTGTCTGCTGAAGTTGCTGCTGGTGGCGAAATTGAACTGCAGTGGACCGAGTGGCCTGAGAGCCACCACGGCCCTGTTCTCAATTACCTCGCCCCCTGCGGCGGCGACTGCTCCGCGGTAGACAAGGCCAGCCTCGAGTTCTTCAAGATTGAGGCCCAGGGCTTGATTGACGGCAGCAGCCCTCCGGGCCATTGGGCTACCGATGACTTGATCAGCAACAACAACAGCTGGACCGTGACCATCCCGGCCTCCGTTCAAGAGGGTAACTATGTTCTCCGCCACGAGATCATCGGCCTTCACTCTGCCGGTCAGAAGGATGGTGCTCAGAACTACCCCCAGTGCATCAATATCAAGGTCACTGGCGGCGGAGATGCCACCCCGGCAGGTACCGCCGGCGAGGCCCTCTACAAGGACACTGACCCTGGTATTCTGTTCGACATCTACAGTGACCTCAGCGATGGCTACCCCATCCCTGGCCCTGAGGTTTTCAGCGCTTAATTCGGAGCTTTGAGTCCGATGTCAGTGGGTAGTTTGGGGGGTGGGAATGCCTTGTGGGGAAGTATGTAGAGGACTTTCTCCTCTATCCTACCTGACAATCTATTAGCGGTGGTTATGTATGCTGTCCATAGTTTTATTACTCTTCGAATGTGAATATTGGTTACTTCCCTTCGCATTGAATGGGCTCGAGATAATAGCTTAAATACTAACAAGAGAAAGAAAAGTAAAAGTTAAAAAAAAAAAAAAAGAAAGAAAGAAAGAAAGAAAGAAAGAAAGAAAGAAAGAAAGAAAGACAAACGGTATGCGCATCTTACTGAATAAGATAATCATATCAGGGTATACATCAGTCCAAACCTATACTTCAAATTCGGCACCATCTCCCAAATGGAACGTTATAGCGCTGTCGAACTTTGTGAAGCACTCAGCACTAACAATCCACGTTCTATCAGTCAATATAAGAGCACATAAGGAAGGACCTAAGGACATATGGTCCCAGTACTACTAACCTCGATGATCAAGTTCAACATCCGTATCCAGTCCATCATCCATAGTCGACAGCTCTTCGACCACGCCCCATTTCTCCTCCCATTCTCTTAGCAAGACCAGTTCCTCCGGCGGTATCACCGCATTCTGGCCCAATTCCTCCTTCATCCTCTGCACCAACTCAGCAACCTCAGCCCGGGACTTCTCCGTCGAACAAACAACAGTTATTGAGTATGCGCTCGCGCTCATGCTGACAATGCTGTACACCCCATCTCTGACATGATTACCGATAGCAATTGTGATCTTATCAATCGAAGCTGGTAAGCTGATGCTGATGTTCCGGAAATCCGAACGGTCGTGTACATTGAACCACGTTGCGTGGATGGCCGGTGGACCGGAGAAGGTATCTGACTGTGTTGCCTGGTTGGTTTCGCCCGGGTCCGGGGCTTGGTATTTTTCGGCTACAATGGGTGCTTTGCGCCTGGAACGCCATCGTGTTAGGTATCTCATGGTGGGAATGTTCTGTGTTGAATGAATGGGATTGCTTAGAAAGACCGGGATGTTTGGAAAAAAAGGGGGGGCCAAAACGAATCCTTTATGAGAGGGGGAGGAGGATCAGCTTAGTGGTATGAGCAGTAGCAGACATAAGCTGCCTTGTACTATAAAAGACGACCATTAGTTGGGAGTTTTATTATCAGGTCACGTCAGTGCAGGAGGATTCATATTTAGCCGGGGGGGGGGGGGGGGGGGGGGGGGGGGGGGGGGGGGGGGGGGGGGGGGGGGGGGGGGGGGGGGGGGGGGGGGGTGATCAGACACCATGTGAGGTTCCAAACCCTAGACCAGAGATGCTTCAATTCCTGTACAAATGCCAACTACGTAGTATTCCAGGTACCAATGCGAGTCATGGTTCGTTTCATTGGATCGGACCATGGATATCCACTTTCTCTCCCCCTACTTGACGCTAAAAACGGGATACGATTTAATATATCAATCAATCCATCATCAAATCAAACCACGTTGATCCAGAAGTACAGGACAAAAGAATCACACTACGGACGCCGACTTACTATACTCCAACTCAACATAACCCTCAACCCCCGCCCTCTCCAGACCCTGATCCACAGTCTTCCGACTCAAATCCATCCTCCTGAGCTCAAATTCCCCAAAATAGTTCGCCTCCTCCGACACCTTCCGAAACCCCGCGCCCTCAAACAAGCCCAAACTGCGCCCATTCCCCTGCCCAATCTTAACACTAAGACACGAGAACCTCCACCCACTACTACTAACGCCAGCCTCCTCCCCTAGAGCCTTGGCAGCAGCCGGATCCCCTCTCACAAACTCCTCCAAAATCTCCGCTTCATGATCAGCGATGTATCGCAGAAAAGCGAGCAGCGTGGCCTTCCCGTACCCCTTCCGCTGATTGCTCTTCTCAGCGATCATGAGCTCAATCTCGCCGATGATCTGGGGCTCCGCGTTCCCTTCCTCGCCGTCGTCAACCCGGAGGAAGAGATTCACGTCCCCGATCATCCGCTCGGAGCTGTCATCTTCATCGCGGAGTGGGGAGCCCCCCGTTCCTGTGGGGGAGGGCTGGCACACAATGAAGGTTAGTTTGTCCGGATCTTGGCGCCAGCTTTCTTGCATGGCGTATTCTTCTTCTAGAGAGAGTGGTTCTGAGGCTGTTGCTTCTTGGATTTCCTGGTGTTTGGTTGGCATTAGTTTTGGTAGGTTTTCCTTTCTTATCCTTTGGTATGAGGGGATTGCATCTAAGGAGAACATGGAAGGTAAAACATACCTCATCTTTCATCCATTCATGGTAGCGGGGGACGTGCCATTTGGAATAGGGCACTAAAAGCACCGTAGATGTCGAAATAGCTATACTGATCTGTTAGAGTACGTAACTTGGTGATTGTGGGTGGTGTAATTGATAGGGAAGATGGAAGCGGGCGTACCAGCTTTGGCATTTAACAACATTTTTTAGCCGTGTCTAGTTTTATATGTTCGAGGTACAACGTCTATATTACAGTAGATTTGTGGGGTGATCCGTAGAATTGGTCTAGATTGTATATTTCGTGGGGCGGGTTTTGGAAGATCAGATCCAGCGCCCAAAGTGGGAGAATTTAATTCCATTAATTGACCCTTTTTTTTTTTTTTTTTTTTTTTGATGCGCGAGTCTTGGCATTTGGGGCCACTTGAACATACTCTGATGCTTTTCTTGTTCGCTCCCCTTTGCTGGATCGTATCCGAAAGAATTTTTCGTCCTGGGAATGGGTGCTTTTTTGAGTAATTTATAAATTCAAAGCTAGAACTGCATGGAGTTCGGTTGGGGGTGGAAATGCTAATTGTAAACAGCCTAAAGAGCAGTCCTTTTCAGCATCAATATCACAGGTCCTCGTGTTCGATAGGTGAATACTTGTTTGGTCTATATTATAGCTATGTCATATTCTTGTGGGTATCTCATAAACCATCGATACCTAGTTTCACATATAAATCATTGCTTTTCCTGCTGCCCCGCGTACGTGCCAAATTTGACGACTTCTACCTCCAGCGTCTCGATATCAACCAGTACCAGCTCACCGGTTTCCTTGAACGTAGGAATGGATAACAGACGGACTCGTGGGCCAGATGTGTTATCATCCGTGCCGGTCATTTCGGTGTCAGTTCCATTCAGCTTCAGGGGAGCGTCGCCTTCTATCACCGCGGTCTTGAATTGTGGCTGGTTACCAGCGAAGAAGATATGCGGACACGCCTCCATCACGAAAGGATCATGTGTTTGGAATGGATAGGACCCTTTGATCGATTAGTAACTTCGTTCCAAGAGACTGTCGTGGGAAAAGAGAACTCACAGATCGTATCCGGTGCGGTGGGGACGCCACACCTCCAACGCAACATGGCCTCCATGATTTTAACCCTGGCCTCGGCATCCCCATTAGCATCAACAGCACCACTCGAATTCGCAAAATCTAGATAGCGAAGGATGTCGTCGACATTCTGGCCGCTCGAACCCCACAGGCGCCATCCCTCTATGTCACCTTCCCATGGGTTCGTTACGCTATCGAACCATCCAGGCTCTGGAATTTCTCCCGCAGATGTGGTGGGGTTAGAGCAATATGCCCTAGATCGCGGGAACATAGCTCGGTGGATACCCTGCTGAGGCAGTGAGAAATTGGCTGGGTCGCTTGCGCCTGCCATAAGGGTAACAGGTATACTGGGTAGAATCTCGGCGAGGAAGTTATCGAACTGGGTAATTGGAGAAGCATTGTACGCAGAGGCATCATAGCCATATTTCTTTGGTCCACTTTTCTTTTTTGAAGTAGCTGCATCTTCGGTAGGGTCGGTCGTCATGCTTGCACCGAGAGAATTTCCCGCAATCACAAGCCTCGTAATTGCAGACGCTTCCGGGGGTGCACTCCCATCATTTACTGGTAATTGGGAACCTGTATAGCCAAGGAGATAGTCTGTTAAGAGCTCCAGAGATAGTGTATCGCCCGATGTTCCCGTTATCCCAAGACCGCTTACAAAAGCAATCTTGCTTTTGCCGGTTCCTTTCTGGGAAGACTGCTTTTCATCCCTCTCCCACCGACGGGGTTGACGAGCCAGATCAGGTACCTTTACATCGATAACCTCAAAGTCTCCATTCGAGTTCTCAGTCCCGAGCACGGCAACTATAGCTCCTGTAGCCAATTGGGTCGATCTAAGCATGTTCCCAGTCAACCGCAGGCGACCGGACTCATCTTCCAGCATGATTTGTGTTAATTCGGGGTGGGCAGGATCAAGATAAGTCGGACGAGGGGGAGGGGCTAATGTAAAGTTCTGCCACAGCATTAGCAGGTACAAGTGTACGGGAATGAACACTGTCGACTTGCCTCTTTCGTCAGGTCATCCAAAATGTTGGGCTTCAATGGCAAGTCCATGTAGATTGTGCCTGCAACCCAGCAAAGCTCTCCTTGCCTTACATCGAGCACTCTTTCCACGCGACGAGCATGCTCCCCGGCAATCTGTTTAGCAATCCAAACGTGTTAGCATACATTCGACAGAGACTGTCCTACATGCTCGGTCCATGTGGTGTGATTGCGCACAAGATACGCCCCATGCCATCGGAAACCCAGCGGGCAATTCTTACACTGAATCCTTCCCATGTCTCTACCGCAATTTCCTCCACTGCCGGTTTTAACTTGGCAAGTCGCAAGAAGTACATATCGCCATATTGTTGTTGATAGTGTCTTTCCTGACCAGAAGGCAATTGAAAGGTATGGAGAGGGTTATAACTGGAGGTGGAACGATAGATGGGTGCATGTTCTTCGTCGCTGCGATTAAGAGGAGAATGATTGTCAGTCACTGATTGACCATACAGCTGGGCGCGCAGGATGGGTGGGCACACCTTGGAGGGCGCAGAAATGGGTTTTCTGTACTGCCGGAAGCCATCTTGTGAAGTTGCTCCTTCGTAGCAGGAAGGCCGGAATCGTTTAATAGAGAATTATATGCCAACCCGAAAAAAGTAAGATGTGTTTGTTGTTGTGAACGGTGAGTGCTATTTTGCTCTGTCTCGGAGTCGCAAATGAAGTTCAACGCGAATCACGCGTCTTTTGGCGTTCCGCGGGCTGCGTAATTACAGTACCGCTTTGGGCCAAGGCCGTTGGAGCGCTTTTTAAGCTATTTAACATGAAATCTCATAGATTTTACTCCGTACCAATCATTCAATTGATATGTAAAGCAACAATATGTTAATTAAGTAGAAAGAGCATGCCTCTACCGGATTGAAGCAGCGCAAGCAAAAGACCAACCAGCACCAAATAATTTATTGGTCTACATCGACTCGGATCCGACATCCTAGAATGATGGACTAGCAATGGATTGAATTAACGTTGATCGTTCCAGACTATTTCGAACAAAGTGGATGCTTCGAATTCCTAAATCGGGAAGAAAGACCGTTTGAAGCTTCAGTTTTTGGCCTTGACAGTGAGCCCCAGCGCCGATATGCTGCAACCTGAGAAGGGATACGAACTTTGGACTGGCCAAGGGGGATGGCGGAAACTGTAAAACATAGAGAGATACCTTCATGAGCTTTGAACACTCAACTGTCTTAATTTGGACTTCTGTTCTGGACATGAAACGTGCGCGTTATGTACTGCCAGAATCACTAAAATATGCCCATGTCCGTGATAACTGTCGTGCAGAACCCGAGAGATGAGGTGGAACAACATGCAATTTCAAGTAGACTGTAATAGGTAAGTTGTCACAGGAACAATTTACAGTTGCAAGGGATGGGCTCAAGCCGCAGGGGACACGCTGCTGTCCATTCCACAGGCCACATTCCTTCATCAACTTTGATTCACTTTTCGATCGGTCATTTCCTTAAGGTTGTTGACATACTGCAATACTCACTTGATTGGCCATGTTCTTTCCTTCTCCTTTCCTGAGAGTATTCTGGAATTGGAGGCAGGAACATGGCAGGGAATGGAAGGGGCATCTTTCCCAAGTATAATATGCCTCTTTTATCTAGGCCGCAAATGACTTACCTCTTAATATCCCAAGTGCCTCTTATTAACTCTACTATCTTCAGTGGTTGAATTGTTGTGGATTCTAGGGGCTTTCTAGGCCGCCTCAAAAAGGGTCAAATATATCACCAGCAGTGTTGCATATACCCATTTCTCCGAATATGAGGGTATCACGTACATTCGGCAGTCTTATAGGCAGTTTTATGGTTCTCAGCATGTTGCCATATATCCTTGCGGCATCATTCCAGTTGGATGCCTTAGTGAGCAGCCTGCCATACCGTTTGTTTCAGCGAAGCCTACCAGGGTCGCTCGGAACTGCCCCCGAAGGAGCAGTAGGCTATCAGCCGCCACCCGGACCTGTTGTCAATAATGCTCAGCCGACAGAGACCAGGCCAGTGGTGGATACGACAGCGACAGTGGCAAGCACAACGGCCACTCAAAGTCTATCGCGCGAGTCGAAACAAGAGGCAGCTGAACTTAACGGCGCACCACCTGTGACAGCGTGAGTTTCCGTGTGCGCAGTATCATCGAATTATGCAGTTCACTGATTTCAAGATCTGAAGTAACCCGCGAGACAATGTTGCCATCCTGACTGGAACCGCAACAAAGACACAGGCGATGATGGAGAGGACACAGGCGGCAACAGCTGGCCGAGATGTTGGCTTAACCCCAGCCAGCCTAGTCCTTTCAGTTGTCCTAACCGTATTGCAACTCTAAGGGAGGTCTTGCTCTAGCTGGTAGCTTATCTTCTATCTTGTCTTCCGTCTAATGGCGTTATACTCCTAAGACCTTTGTTCCTGTCTTTTGACTTATTACCGAACACTCTATTCTTCAGTGACTTTCAATCCTGGAGCCAAGCTCGGAAATGGCATCGGCGATCGTCCAAGTCAATTGGTCTTATGAAGAAATGTATAAAGCTCGTGGGAAGATATCATAGACTTCTGACTGTAAAGAAAAGAAAGTTTATGAAATCTTATACAGCGGCGTATGATGAGCATAACTAACAGTACGTAGGGTCAGATGTGGTGAGAGAGAGGGTAATGGAGCAACGAGAGAGCCGAAGCCTCGGTTCGGTTGGCGATCATCAGCTTTAAGGGCTCCGCTTCCCCGCATTCGTGCAGCAGACCCCAAGCTGTTCAAATCTCATATCTCTCCTAAATAATGCCCCTACATTACCCCATTGGCCATTGCTGGCACGAAGACCATCTGCCAGACTTCTAGCAGCCGCGGCTCAAGAGTACCGGACGGTAAGAGATGCCAACAGTGACTTCAGACTGTTATTCTTAAAAACCCCTGTACTTGACTGACGAATATAGCATCTCGATACCTTTGTACCTTATTATACTCTACTCCTGGACAATACTATTATATCCGTTTACTCCAACTACTACAATGTCTCTTCAAACTCCCCTCTGCTCACTGCTCAAGATCCAGCACCCCGTCCTGCTGGCAGGAATGGCGCGTGCCTCTGGGGCCCCTCTAGCGGCCGCGGTTTCCAACGCAGGCGGTTTGGGAACAGTCGGCGGTCTGGGCTACACACCCGAGCAGCTTTCAGAGATGTTGACCGAACTCAAGGCTTCCCTACGGGACCCTTCTCTTCCCTTTGGCGTTGATCTGGCCCTACCTCAGGTTGGCGGAGGAGCCCGTGCTACAAACCACGACTACACCCACGGTCAGCTGGATCAGCTCATCGACGTTGTAATCTCCCATGGCGCCAAGCTCTTCGTCTCCGCAGTGGGTGTGCCCCCCGAGCGCGTCATCAAGAGACTACACGACGCCGGCATCTTGATCATGAACATGGTCGGAGCACCCAAGCACGCCGAGAAGGCACTCAAGCTGGGCGTGGACATCGTGTGCGCCCAGGGAGGTGAAGGAGGTGGCCATACAGGCGACATCCCCTTCTCCGTGCTCGTCCCGGCGGTCGTCGACGTGGCAAAGAAATACAAGAGCCCACTGACGGGTCAACCTGCCCTGGTCGTGGCTGCTGGTGGTATCAATGATGGACGCAGTTTGGCCGCGTCACTGATGCTGGGCGCTGTCGGTGTCTGGGTCGGAACGAGGTTCGTTGCCTCGGAGGAAAGTAGTGCTAGTCAGTTGCACAAGGAGGCGGTCGTTGGGGCCCAATTTGGAGAGACGAAGCGGACCCTGGTCGTTTCTGGTCGGCCGCTGCGTATGTTGCCCAACGATTATATCAAGGACTGGGAAAAACGACCAGAGGAAATCGCCCGGCTGACGGCTAAGGGAATTGTCCCTATTGAACATGATTTCAACAACGACAAGGAGGACATTGAGATTCCTTACCTGATGGGCGATGTCTCGGGTATTATCAAGCAGATTAAACCCGCCGGTGTGATCGTACAGGAGATGGTCCAGCAGGCCGTGGAGGTGCTGAGAACAGGAGGGTCATATATCAACGCAGGACCTGCTAGCAAGCTTTGAGTGGAATAGTATCTCAGATATGACGCTGCCCTGTTGGGTAACGTTGAGGTGGATTTCATAGTAACATAATGATAACGTTTAGACATTCATGTTTTCACATGTACATACAAGTACAGAACGAAGGGAACAAAACTTGAAAGATCATGCTTTACTGCCTTTCTAAAGCTAACTAGTAGCATGAGAGAGCAACGGCAAGCAACAATCCTCATGCAAGAAGCCCTATTGCCCCAAAATTTGCATACATTAGAGATGCGACACGGAACATAGCCCAGCACAACACAAGACAGCATGCCAGTGCGCATCTTTAGATGCCAATCCAGCTTCACAGGGCCAATTGCCGAATGTAAATTTAGTAATAGTACTCAGCCAGATTGGGACATTGCCAACATAGACAAAGAGAACCCTGACCATTCAAGGCCGGCAATAGGTCCAAGAAAACCATACTCGACAAAAAGCAGACAAAAAGCGGGAGAACAGGACAATCGTCAGTGACATCCATTGAGCACGGCCTTGTTCCCGTTGGCTCGGGCCTCCAAGAGGTTCGGTGGTGGCGGCGGTCCAAACACAGGCTTCTCAGGCTGCTGTGGTGGTATGTTGCGATCTCCGTTCATGTCCCGGTCCGTGCTGTCTTCGTACTCATCATCACTGATGCCTTCGTCATCTTCTTCATCTTCGTAGTCTTCGTCGTATTCACTTTCTGTTCCCTCGTCATCGCCGTCTAGATCGGCCGCAAGACCTTGTCCACGACCTTGAGCTTGCATTCGGCGGCAAAGTGCTTCGAGGTGATGACTCTTCTTCCGCCACTTCTCAAGTTCTTCGTGGTTTCTGGTGCGTTCCTCGGCCATCTCGAGTATATTGCGGTTCGTCTGATCGTGTTTACGGGTGAGGGTGAGATTTTCCTTTTCCAAGCGTTTGGTCTTTTTCGACATTTCTTCCATTTCTTTGCGAAAAGTCAGAAACAATTCGTTGCTGTTGTTCAACGTATCCTCCACCTGCGATATTATTATTACCAGTCGATCAAAACCAGAGTCGAATCGGGTCATCGATCTCGATCCATACCTGCTTGAACTTCTCCACGTAGATGTTGAGCTGGCTGCGTAACTCGGCCTCGGTATGTGAAAACGTAGAAACTTGTGAACTTAAAGCCCGGCAGCGGGCGGCCTCGTTCTCGGCAGCACGGCGTTGCTCTTCATACTTAGCAGTGAGGCTCTGTAGCTCCGCGTCCTTGCTGCGCAAGAGTGACTTGTAATGCACTTCTCGCGTTTCGAATTTCTCGCCAATGGTCTTGATTTTGACACGTAGTCTAAAGCACGAAACCCTCAGCAACATACATTGCCTTGCCGGATAACAGTACTTACGCTTCGTCCAGGTCAATGTCAACTTTCTCACTCCGAGGATTGCCCTTGGCAGCCATAACGTCTTGAATGTCATAGAGAAGGGAATCAAGACGCTCGTTCACGATCAATCGCGCCTTCTTTTCGGTATCCTCTAGCTTCTTGTTCTCATCCTGTGGAGCAAAGGCCATCAATTTTCCGCATCGGAATCATTGCAGGCAAGAGCAACCCACCTTGACTTTCTTATTTTCTTTCGTGAGCTCCCTGCACAGCTTCTCCAGTTTATCCTTCATGGTCACAGTCTTGTTCAGTTCCGATTTCCCCTTGTCTTGATCCTTCTGTAGTTGATCGGCCCGCTTCTTGCTTTTGGAATAGTCGCGGTCCAGCTTTTTCATGTCGGCCAACAGTTCGGTGTACTTCTTATGTACGGTTTCAAGGCGGGTCATTGGAGACTCGATATTGCTGAGGAGCTGGTTCAGGTCTCGTGTAGCTTTCTTAACTTCACGCTCTGTAGTCAGTTAGTACCTATCCTCCACACCCGAAAAAAACTAAGTCGACAAATATTTCATTTGCGGAACCAAACCCCGGAGGCAGATCACGCACCGATTTCCGCTTCTTGGTCTTTCTCGCCAGCAGCATCCTGCTCCAGCTGCGAGATTTTTGCGGCAAGGAGTTTGGAAGTCTCATTCGGATCGGCCACTTTCTTCCCTTTGTTCTTTTTCGACATGGCTGCAGATGACATTGTCGGCCGTTACCAAGTGGATAAGGCACGAGTAGGTTGTGCGGTTTTCGATCTCGTCAGCGGTGGTCGCGTGGCCAATCCACGAAATTGAAAAATGCGCAGACGGGACGGTGAGCGAAGCGGGCGTAACCAATCGGTGGCACTGGGGCAAACTCGCAACGTTCGTTGGCACTTCCCAATCCTACCCCGATAGGAAGGCTCTCGACGGTCTCGAGAGGGCGACGCTTTAGTCCAGGCCGAGCACTAGCGGAGAGAACCCTGGTAGCCTTTTGCCAGACTCGCAGAACTCGGAGGTAATGGATCACCAAGATCCTACGCAACCCAAGTTCTGCAGAGTCTCGGAAAAAACACGCGAGCGGAGGGCAAGCAGCAGTGTATGCTGTAAAAGTGCAGCAAGCAATCTTGCGGGGATCGACGAGGGAGCGGCAGGTCTTTCGAGGAATCTTTTGCCGGGGAAGAGAGGATCGAATGGAAGCCAGTGAGTGGTAAGAGGGGGTATGTTGCGCACTTGACCAGCACTAACCCCGATTCGAAAACTTCTCTTGGCAACCAATGATTAACATCAATCCATTTCAGTTCTCCAACCTCTCCAACTACCACGCTTTCATTTTCACCAATTGCTCAAAACCGATTACACACCACCGAACGGTCATTCAAATAGGTCTCTGGAGCATTAGAAGAGCGTCTACCGCCATTTCGTTGCGTGCCTGAGGTTTTACGCTTCCACCCGGTCCGTCCGGCTGACGTGTGAGTGGTTCTTCCGATTTATTGCCTTCGGTACCCTACAAACGGCAACGGACTTTCTTGCCGGGGTGAAGAACTATACCAAGGGTAGAGGGTACCTCAAGAAAACTCCGCGGCCCTATAAGTAGTATCTCTAGGCTGTTCTTGCCTTATTTGACATTGTGCAACGCGATGTTGCGTTCTTCTCTGGGGACAGGCAAAAGCCGAGTGCCTGTGTTGCGGCAGCCTACCTATGGACGCTGGCTAAGATCCAACAATCATTCACTTCGGTGGAATCAGTTTCGGAGAGCTGCGTCGACAGTAACTAACCTCGAGAGCTACCCTAACGTGGGAGAGCAACTCCATGGGTTCACTGTTCAAGAGAAAAAACACGTTCCAGAGCTACACCTCACTGCGGTCCGGTTAAAGCATGACAAAACAGATGCGGATTACCTCCATGTAGCAAGGGAAGACAAGAATAATGTGTTTGGAGTGGGATTCAAGACCAATCCTCCCGATGCGACGGGCGTTCCTCATATTTTGGAACATACTACGCTATGCGGTAGCGAAAAGTAAGAATTCCCTGGCTGAAGCTCATATAGAAAGGATGTCTTGAACAGACCTTTTCCCGCTTTCAAACAGATCATATGCTAATACGAAATACCTCAAAAGATATCCCGTCCGTGATCCCTTCTTTAAGATGCTCCCCCGGTCTCTTTCGAATTTCATGAATGCTTTCACCTCCGCCGACCATACCACTTACCCATTTGCAACAACGAATCAGCAAGACTTCCAAAACCTTCTATCGGTCTATCTGGATGCTACACTTCACCCACTGCTCAAGGAAGAAGATTTCAGACAGGAAGGATGGCGACTGGGGCCGGAAGATCCACGCGCTGGTGACGCTCGGGACGGAAAGCCGGAAGATGTCTTGTTCAAAGGCGTCGTGTATAACGAAATGAAGGGCCAAATTTCAGACGCAAATTATCTTTACTATATTAAGTATCGGGAGAGCATTTTTCCAGCGCTTAACAACTCTGGAGGAGATCCCCAGTACATCACTGACTTGACACACAAGCAATTGGTCGAATTTTCACAGCAAAACTATCACCCGAGTAACGCTAAATTCTTGACCTACGGTGATATGCCTCTCAGTGCTCATTTGAAGCAGATTGGTGATGTATTGGACGGTTTTGGAAAGGGAGAGGCCGACACCTCCGTCAAGCTCCCCATTGACCTTAGCCGCGGTCCTTTGAACGTAACTATTCCAGGGCCTATTGATACATTCGCCGACGCAGACAAACAATATAAGACTTCAACTTCTTGGTATCTTGGAGATACAAGCGAGGTTGTTGAAACGTTCTCGGCCGGCATCCTGTCCTCCTTGCTGCTAGATGGCTATGGCTCTCCGATGTACCGGGCATTGATCGAGAGCGGCTTGGGCTCGTCCTTCACTCCTAATACAGGTCTTGATACCTCTGGAAAAGTGCCCGTATTCTCTGTCGGCCTCACTGGCGTTGGCGAGGAGGATGCTCCAAAAGTCAAAGAAGCTATTCAGAGGGTCTATCAGGACAGTCTTTCTACTGGGTTCAGTGACGAGAAAGTTCAAGGCTTCCTCCACCAGCTAGAGCTCGCACTGAGACACAAAACAGCAAACTTCGGTATTGGTGTCATGGAGAAGACCATTTCCTCATGGTTCAACGGTGTAAACCCAATGAAGGAGCTCGCCTGGAATGATGTCATCAACGAGTTCAAGAAGAGATATCAGCAAGGAGGTTATCTTGAGTCATTGATGCAGAAGTACCTGATGAATGATCGTTGCCTGACATTTACCATGGTTGGTACACCTACATTTCATCAAGAATTAGACCAGCAGGAAATGGTTCGGAAGGAACAGAAGCTCAGTCAACTTGTTGAGCAACATGGATCTATGGAGAAAGCTATCTCTACTCTCCGGGAGCAGGAGCTGCAGTTACTCAAGACGCAAGAGGAGGCACAACATGCTGACCTTGGATGCTTACCTTCCCTGCGTGTTGAGGACATTTCGCGAGAGAAAGAGCACAAGCCGGTGCGGGAGTCGAAGGTCGACGACATCGATGTTGTCTGGCGTGAGGCCCCAACCAATGGCCTGACGTATTTCCAAGCATTGAATGCTTTCGAAGACCTTCCGGATGACCTTCGACTGCTCATGCCCTTGTTCAACGACTGCATCATGCGTTTGGGCACTGCGAATAAGACTATGGAACAGTGGGAAGACCTGATCAAGTTGAAGACCGGTGGGGTTTCATCATCCGCATTCCACACTTCGTCTCCAATTGAACTAGGCAAGTTTAATGAGGGGCTTCAGTTCTCTGGTTTCGCTCTGGATAAGAATATTCCCGACATGTTAGAAATTCTGACTACTCTTATAACGGAGACGGACTTTACTAGTGCCTATGCGCCAGCTATGATCCAGGAATTATTACGACTGACTACAAATGGCGCGCTGGATAGTGTTGCCGCATCAGGTCATCGCTTTGCCCTCAATGCTGCTGCTGCAGGTCTTTCTCGCAGCTTTTGGGTACAGGAGCAGCAGTCCGGTTTGGCACAGCTACAAGCCACTGCTAATCTCCTGCGCGATGCGGAGACTTCCCCCGAACGGCTGGCAGAATTGATTGAAAAACTTCGTTTGATCCAATCTTTCGCCATCTCCAAATCATCTAGTCTCCGTGTTCGCATGGTGTGTGAACCGAGTAGCGCACATCAAAACGAGGTCGTTCTGCAGAAATGGCTGGCTGGCTTGCCGCAGATCCGCTCACCTACATCTGTGAATGCCGGGTCAATGCAGCAAGTTTCTAGTAAAGCATTTTACGATATGCCTTACAAGGTTTACTACTCAGGGCTGGCTATGCAAACAGTTCCATTCGTTCACAAATCCAGCGCACCACTTAGTGTGCTCTCTCAACTCCTTACGCATAACTATCTTCACCCGGAGATTCGGGAGAAGGGAGGTGCGTATGGTGCAGCAGCCAGCAACGGTCCGGTCAAGGGTATTTTTGCCTTGACCAGCTACCGGGACCCGAACCCCCTCAATACTCTAAAGGTATTCCAGAACAGCGGCATCTTCGCCCGTGACCGTTCCTGGTCTGAGCGGGAATTAAATGAGGCCAAATTGGGTATTTTCCAAGGCCTGGACGCCCCAATGAGTGTTGATGAGGAAGGATCCAGATATTTCATGAGCGGCGTAACGCATGAAATGGATCAGCGCTGGAGAGAGCAGCTCCTCGATGTCACTGCGAGGGATGTTAATGAGGTTGCACAGACTTTCTTGGTGGACGGCTCTCAGCAATCGGTATGCCTGTTGGGCGAGAAAAAGGACTGGGCAGAGGGTTGGGACGTGCGGAAGCTTTCCATGAACGCTGGTGAAGCTGAAGCCTATCCCGAGGACGCCTCTACTACCGCCTAGATGCTGGGAGGTATCAACAGTTCATGATTTTCTTTTTTGGATGAGCACATGTATCATATATCCCTGTATTTTTATATGACCTTTGTGTTTATTATGTGTGTATATAGACTTCTGCTTTGTATTATACCTCCTATCCCCACTCGTCTTTTTTTCTCCCCCTTTCTGGTCAGTGCATATGTACTACCATGCACAACCAATACACCATGAACGCGCGTCTCCAGAGCAGAAACACCCTCTCCATTACCGGTCTTCATCTCCATGATCGGTAGATGGCTGTTTTTCCTGCCCTATTGATGGGCAGGAAAAGACAAAAATCAAGCGCAAGATCAACCAGAATGTGAACCTCATAACGGTACACTTCTGATCTCCGTTTTTCAGACCCTCCCTGGAAATCTCTGTCAGCTTACGCAGGGCGGACTAAAAACGTGAGAACATATCAGGCAGAGTATTACACACCTTGTGGACGAATGGCACCTGTTGGTATCTCCATTGAAAGTGAGGTGTGTGTTACCTGTTTCCGTGCCGTGGCATTGGAAGTTAAGCCGTATCAAAGTTAGAGTCGTGGTTGTAATAATTCAAGGAGAAAGGAACAATCTTTTCTGTTCCGTGGATGGCCGAGGTAACAGAAAAGATGGCCTTCCTTGTACTACATACATAAGAACGTGATACTTCCCGTGAGTGAGCGTAAGACCACGGCGATAATTTAATTATTCACTGATCAAAAACAAAATTAAAACAACTGACGAGTAACAACCCCCATGTATTGTTGTGGTGCCTCTCACGTGGTCATGTAGATCTCGTGGTCTACTGTTCGTTCCTTCTTTATCAGCGTCTAGTATTTTGGTTATCTCGGGCTTTACATTTCCATCCTAGATCATGGTCTCAGTGAACTCTATTCACAGGACTAGGTGCTAGAGAACGATGCAATACCATGCCATACCACTGTGCCCGTCATCATGAAGAAAAGCGATGCCATTGTGCTGGGCCCCAAGCCTACCAAAGCATGCGGTAGGTGGACTCTTATGTTGCATGCAAGCAACACTTGCCAAGATCCTAACAGTGTATAGTCAATTGCCGCAGGTTGAAGGTTAGGCGCTAGTGAGATACATTCGTCATGCGAACAATGTACTAACAGGCTTCAAGATGAAATGTGAGGTCGATGGGACTCCTCCATGTCGTCGATGTCGCCATGCAAACGCCGCTTGTGTGTTCAAACCTAGATCTAATGTTGGCGCTAATCCTCAGAGTGATGGCTGGGGTTGTATTATGCTTACTGATTCCAGGCTGCGGCTGCCCATGAGATTGTGTCATTATCGGAGGGTGGACAATGCACAACTTTATTGTCTCACTTGGCACAGTCTGACTCAACTGCAGGGTCCGTTCTCAACCGGCTGGATAGAATTGAGGCCATTCTAGGAATCCATAAGGGAAGATATGCCGTAGGGACGGTCAGTGTCGATTCGGATCAAGACGAAGAGACCAGCATGCCCAATTCAGAACTATCGAAAGCTGCCAGGCATCTCAGACTCATTACTCGCCCACCACAAGATAATAGTCTTTGGTCTTATTCCACAGTCAAGGGTCTATGGGAAACGTATGTTGCTTTATTATCCTCATTCTTCCGAATGGCGGAAGCTCATTGAAACATAGATTTCTCAACAATCTACCACTACTGCACTTTTTGAAGGACCAGAGAGCTTTTTCCTCCCCTTCGCCCCTGTTGCTTGCCTCCGTGCTCTACATATCTGCACTCCATAACCCAACCAAGGAACTTGCATCGTTGGCAGGTGAGTATTTTGTAGCCACATGTGATGCCATCACTGAGCTGGTTATCCCAATTCCCCTACCAAATGCCCTCGGTGGATTTAAATCAAATCCTGCAGGTCGGAATCATCTAAGCTGTAAAGATGAAGACAAGACGTTCCAAAACATCCTGGGCCTTATAATGGCTAGTCTCGTGTCCGAGGCCTACATTGAGACCACTGACAAGTGGATAGCAATTGCCTACCGACTCTTGCTGGACAGTTGCCCAACTGACTTGAATGATATGGCTCAAGACTGGTGCGGTCTACTGTCTGGAATTCAGGTAAAATCATAGTACCTGTGGTGCTTAGGCAGTGCTAATTACCTTAGGTGATTGATATCGAACATGCCTCCATGCATATGTGTCATCCTCTGCTACCTCGACAACCACCGACTCCATCTCTCCAACAACTAAACAGCCACGAGGGGGATGCATATCGAGGCCTAACACAGATTATGCACCAGGGACTCAGTCATTTCGTGGGACGGGGCCTACCTACTATATGGTCATTCGTTAGCTCGACTGGAATCGACGCCACAAGTCATGTCCGTACACCCTTCACAGATGAAGACTCTAGAGTTATTCGACTCTGGGCAAGGAGGCTAGATGACTGGCTTGTCCGATATAATGGGACATCCCGTAGGCACCGATTTGCTCGGCCTCCCGTGAAAGTGTGCTAACGTTGTTTCCGAAGAACCCTCTCCATCAGACCGCCAAGGAATTCTCATTCTTCTACAATACCACCTTCACAAACTATACGTGCTGTCGATCTATCACCCAGCCCGTGGATTTGACATGAGCTCCACAAACATTACTCCATCAGAAAGGCATGAATTGCTAGTATCAGCACGGACCGTGCTACGACTTCGCCAAGACGATGCCAGTATATGGTCTAACTGGGACCTCATAGTACGTACTACAGCGCAGTATTAGGCCGCCAATGAAGGCTAAGAGATACAGATGATAACATGGGCCGCAATGCTCCTCTTGCGGGGTGTGGAGGACGGTATGATATGCCAAGATGGTATGGAAGGCTTGTTCTTCTAAGCAAGATCTCTAAACATACTCATCTTTTCTAGATCTGAGTCTTATTCAAACACACATCAGCAGTCTAGCACGAAGTGATCCCTCAGTACCTAGCATTCATAGGGTGCTTGCAGATCGAATTCAGTCCAGCATGCAGAGCATGCACACCCCGCCTGATATGAACCATGAATTGTCTTTCCCGCCACCCAATTTGGATCATTCATGGACAATTTTCGATCAAGAGATAATGTCACTCGCAAACCCGTCGTGGCTTTTCGAAGGGCCTTCGGTCGGTTCGACCCAGGCTGAGCTCTCGCAGCATCCAGCAATGTCGTCAGCACGGTACACCGATGGTCTGACCACCACCAGTCCGAATAGCTTCGACCCCAACAAACAGTGGGGCTCCACAGAACAGCTGGCTGGTGTACGGATGTCAAGGTTTAATCCAACTTTCAGTCATGGCAAAGCAACGGGCAATGATCGCTATTTACTATGATTGAACTGTTTTATCAAGTACAACCGTTTGTTGAGAATAGACTGTGAACTATCTTTCTGTCTTTAGAAAAAGATCCCTCTCTTTCAAAGCTCAGGTTACTAACTACAATGTAAAAGCGCAAGAACCTAGTACGTTTCATTCATTTTTGATCGTATCGGGTATAGAAATGTCATTTCATCAGTCGTTATACTGTACAAAGCTATATGGCTGCCACATAGCACAAGATGTCACGGCACCTTGCTTTACCTGTACATGAGCTCTGGTGCCAAAGATCCACTCGACTTAGATGTCGGTGTGTCGAGTTCCTTACGTGGACTATTAGTTGCTGTCAGGTCAATGATTCGGAGGATCTTCTTTGTTGTTTCCTGCTGAGTTCGGCTGGCCTTCAGGCTCCAGGCCTTCACTTGCTGCCGGTGATGTCAGCGGTAGAGGCGGGAATGGTTCTGTCTGCGAAAAATCGCCAGACATTCTTCCGGTGGAGAGTTCACTTTCTCCTGCTGATTCGAGAGGAGTATTAACGGAAAGTTCAGGGAGAGCAGTCTCTGTAGAGACAGTTGGAGAGGGAAGTACAAGGGGTTGTGGAGTGGACTAGACGTTCGTCGTGTTAGCTTTCGTTGTTATAACGTGGAAGCGGGCTACACTCGCATACCTGGTCTCTCGCTTGACTCAGGCCGCGACTTGAAGCCAGCTGTCGCGCAGCAAGTCGTTTCCTTATGATCTCTGATTCTTCCTGGCGTTCTGCTTGTTCCTCTTCCTTGTGTAGGTCAACTATTGATGGAGCGGTGATATCCTGTGCGACATCAATATAAGAGTTTTGAGGGGATCGTAGTCGACTGCTTCGCTTCTTTCTCTTCTTTTTCGATTCTTTTGATGCCAAGCTAAATGAGCCTGATACAGACCTCATACTCGCAGGCTTATCACTGAACTGATCTTCCGACTCCAGACCAGTCCCTCGACGGCTGCCCAACGCCATAGCAAACTCATCATCTAACGGTACTGCATCTTCCTCCTCATCGCTAGGGATCAGATCACCGCGCGAACTCAAAGAATTTACAGTTTCTCGTGATGACTGGGTTGAACTGCGATACCTTCCGATTTTGCCAATGGAACTCGGTCCTTCATTCTCCTCCTCTGCCTCCATCAGAGGCTCGTCTTCATGCGCATGCATCCGCAGTCCGGTAGGATGCTCTTGCAGGTCAGCCACGGAGGGCTGATACCTTAAACCTCGGGCCCCGAACCTCCATGGGAAGCGCTCCAGGAAACCCAGAAACGACGAGCTTGGAATAACTGTCGGATCATTCCGATCATCTGGAACTAACACGCTACTTTTTCTCCTTGCCCGTCGCGTGCCATAACTCATCTTCCGTTGTCTGCGGGGCTGTTCAGAACTTCCACGCGTCAACCCACTGCCTGCTAATAAGCGATCAAGCTCATCAGTACCCCACCCCAGTAATCCGTCGTCGGCATCGTCATTGTCCCAATCATCATAGAAGTCAAAAATTGCCTCGGCGCGGCCCCTGCGCCGACGACGAAGCTGGTCTTCCCGGCTCGGGAGGCAAGGTGAGGCACATGCGTAAATGCAGTTCCCTATCGTCGCAAAGCATGGTAGGATGTAGTGATGGGAGAAGGTATACAGCCCTTCTTGGGCCGTCTCATTTGCAGTTTCGAGGTTATGAGATATTTGGTTGATGGTCTGGCGGACACGGGGGTCTCTGGGTCGCATCATCTTGGATAGTCGTTGATTCGTTGATAACCGTCACGCAACGGCTTTAGGTGCGGTGTGCACAAGTCACTACAACGTCACCTAAGAGGCCCCATTGAATTATCAGGATAGTCAGTGGGATCTTTCGCTGCCGCCTATGCCCGTCCGGAAACTTCTAAGATATCCCATTAAAAGTACGCGAGTCGAAGTGATCCTGGGGTCGAGATGAGGCCTGAGGAACGCAACCTCCGATCTTCACGATGTCATCGGTTCACCTTAGTCAGCCGACCACGTGCCTATCCAAAGATAGTACACAGAGCCTAGCCATCGATTTGCCCAACTAGTCTTAATCTTAATATAGATATATCTCCCTTCATCATGGTTTATTACACTCGTTTTCTCAAAACCCCAAGAATTCAGAAGCAGAAAGCGGGGTCTTTGTCTGTTTCCGCGCTTATCTGCATCACCACGGACTTAGGAGATGCGTTTCTAGCACAGGACGTGGATTTAGTCGTATCATTGAGTCTCAAGGATTCGGAAAAGGTTCTACATCAGGAGCCATTGAGTTGGAAAGCTGGCAAACGGGAACTTGCTATATTAATGGGACCTTTTCATCCACAGCTTTCCCAACATGCCATTGTTCTGAGTGTTGCTGCAGCTGATCGTCGAAAGCATCATTCGCCTTCTCCAGACAATCTACTAGGGAACCCCGGTGTTCCTCTAGTGATTTCTGGATGGAGCGCACCTTTTGGTGGGCCAGAGTCCTTGGTAGCTGAGAAACTTGTCGAAAGACGCTTTGGGCCGAAGGGTCATCTAGACCTCAGAATATGGGAAGAAACCGGAAATAGCATTGCCCGTCATATCTGGTGAGGCCTTTCCATTCCGATATTATACCCGTGGCTCTAAGACTAGAAACCAGGGATGCAGCCATTGCATCAGTAATCTATCTCCAGCAGATAGCTACCGGAGACTCAGAAATCACAGTACCACTACTTTCAAAACTACTACAGCTAGAACGCAGTGCCGCTCTTCGTGTCATCGAACTGGGATCAGGATGCGGTATCGTCGGGATAGCATTAGCGCAAATGCTTCCTCAATGTTCCGCCCTACTCACAGACCTACCAGAGGTCGAAGAGATAGTAACACAAAACATAGCAGTTGCCAAACCGACACCGTCCTCCAACCTTGAGTATCGAACCTTGGACTGGGACGAAGCGCTCCCAGAAGACCTTTGTAACGACTCTATCGACTTGGTCCTTGTATCAGACTGCACCTACAATGCAGACAGTTTACCTGCTCTAGTTTCGGTCCTGGACCGTCTCGTTCAGTCATCACCGGATGCTATCATTCTTGTGGCTTTGAAGAGACGACATGACAGTGAGACCGTTTTCTTTGACTTAATGCAGTCGTCAGGGCTCTCCAATCTGCATCATGACAGTATGCAATTGCCCTCGCAACATGACCAGTTTGACCAGATTGAATTATATTGTTATGGAAACAAGACAAGACACCCAAAGCCCATCGCGACATAAAAGGCCTCCCAGTTCATTAGCAATTCGCCTGACTCAAAAGGATATTACAAACACTCTTTCGCAGTCGTACTTTGCTGCTACGGGATGACAGTATGTTTCGTATCCCGCTTCTACTTCTCACTTTTCTTTTGGGCCCTTTCCGCTCTGCTGTAACTGGCCGCCGGGATAATGCGCTCTCGTCATTTTTAACACATACATAATGGCTAACCATGGAGTAGTTATCGCTACTCGGTAGCTTACGGCACTCTTATAACTGCATATGTCTACGCCGATTTTGCGTAAATGCACTCGCACATCGGCTTTCAGCATTGGGCGCTTAGGTAAAGATTTATCATAGCAAAGAGACCTCGCTTACGAAAGATATAAAATACCCCTCAATAGTATATGAACTTGTTTTGGAAGGTCAACGTTTCACAACACAAGGTTCCATTCGTTTTTCCACAATTACAAATACTCTGCAACTTGAGACTAGGAATTAGTTCCTTGGTGCAATAAATTCCCCAAATCTATCCAAGCTGTCAATTTCCATGGTCTTTCGGGTATTTCGATGGCTTCTACCAAGACGTCCTAATCAGGCGCATCAAATTCTCGGTTGGTGGGAAACTACTCCTTCACCTTCTACCTAGATAGGTTCGAACTCTCCCTTCCGACATCTAGGTTTTTGAACTCCGGTTATGAGGCCGCAATCCTTTGATTTGATCGTGCTTCCAGATGCCTGACGCCTTTACATCGTTCCAAATCTTGTGTAGGGAAAAGCGACCTCTTGAGCGGATGGGCCGACGTCTCTGGCTCCCTACTCGTGAAAGGACTTGCTCAAGGGTAGAGTCAAGAGGTATAAAATCCGAATCACTGCTTAAGGATGTATTGTGAAAGGCATCATAGGCTATACCAGGTAACATGAGGCGATGCTTGGTCCCTTTGAAAATTTGCTTGCTAGCAGTGAGACTGTGAGAACGAGATGGAGGCATGACGGGCAACCCATTCCCAGGATATCTCGACTCGTTTGAACTACAACGAGCATCCCAGGAACATCTCCTTGAAAAGGCACTAAAGTTCGCCGCCAATGTCACTGCACAGAGAGGAAGGAAACCCAGACGGACAGAGTCGTTCATTGTTCCACTAGAAGGTTCACACGGAGGTATGAACGAAGCCTTGACACAAAGAGCCCACAGATCTGCATATATGCGACAAACAACGTAGACATCGCCGTCCACGATCGTGAATTCATCAGACTGTCGTTCGTGGTCAAGCAAAGTATACGAGGGATCGATGCAAATGACTAGTGACCCTTCTTGTAGAGCCCATCTCTCCCCAGCATCAAGCCGTATGTCCTTTTGGAATTTCAAGCGTGTGCAAAGACCTGGTTTCACTTGATGATAGGAACACTCTGATGGGCGAATGTTCGGCAAAGGCTCGTCTGAAGATAAAGGCCGGTCCAGCCAGCTGCTCGCAGTGATTGAAGTTGATTTGCGCCACTTTGGCTTGCAAGTTTCCCAGCCTACCTTTGAACGCAATCAATTAGTATGGCATACATTTCCCGAGTGCAATAACATCTCTCACTAGAAGTGGAACACCCGCTGATACTGACACACTAGCATCGATACTAGCAAGGGTATCCGCGGTGGCAGCTGTCACTTTGCAGAAGACGCCGTGGTCATGGTTTATTGACCAAGGGTTAGACCCACGTTCCTTATACAGGGCGTCCAGAGTCTTGCGGAGACTATCACTATCGCAACTACACTCTTCCTCGGATTTATAACACATTTTACAGCCTGCAAAGGCCGTAGCCTGATCCTCCGCCTGAGCCGAACTGGAGACCCAAACCGGAGGCCTATGGAAATAGACACCATGTCGTCGCCTTCGAGTCACAGAGTCCTGCAGGTATGCTGAGTCCGACCAGTCACTGAAATCCGCAAACAAATCATCAGAGGAATCTGAACTTGACGTATCCGCGTAACGCGCACCCACGGGATTTTGGTTCTTGTCCGTCCATGAGGCCGTGTCAGAGCTGCGCATGTTTGCGGATGCAGCCATATCATATACTAAAATAAGTCAGACGAGGAGAAGATATGCAACAAATATTATGTCTGCACTGTAACCTTGTAGTTCTTTGAATGGTTGAAAGCATTGAGCGTGTAGTTTCCATATGGATCTTGAGCGAGGCCATGGCTTGTTCGCAGCTTCCTTCGCATGTAAACAAACACTCGTAGACCCCCCAAGGAAGGTGCACTATACCTATCATTCCTATCAAGAGATCTATACTGTTACTGAGGACATCATATTTAAGTACCTTAGGACCCTCAAATCCTTGTCCCAAGGAAACGCTCAACCGGCCCATGTTAATTCAAAACACTAATCACGATAAATCCATAGCCCCAAATTATTTATCTCAGCCGCGCGTCACTCATTAACCATTGATCAGATACTATGAAGCCCAACATGACTGATAGAAAGGGTCCAAAATCCGAACCTCGGCATAGGCGACTAGCAGACAACCGACCAACCAATGACATCCCCTCCGGGTATAAAAAGGGCGGGGGCAGCAAGTCGACCTGCAGTTCCAGACCCTGAACTCCATCTCAATTAACCATATCAAGTTCCCAAGGCGTGCTTGAACGCTACCCACATTAAAAACCATGGCTGCACCCCGGATAACATTATATTTGGATATTGTTAGCCCATTCGGGTATATCGCCTTCCATGTATTGAGAGTATGTGTGCCATTATGGCAATACATTATAACACCCAAAGATCCATTTCCAACTAAGTCTATATGTATCTGGATGGAGCTGGCTGACACTATCGGAAGAACTCCCCTGTCTTCGCCAAGTGCAATGTCACCTATGTCCCCATCTTCCTGGGAGGATTGATGAATGCCTGCGGAAATACGCCTCCCGTGAAGATTAAGAGTGAGAGATCATCTCGGATACCATCTACCTTGACCATAACAGGACTAATATTGTTCTTAAATTTAGACAAGGATGTCTGGATCGGAAAGGAACGGCTCCGTTGGGCGCGTTACTTCTCCGTTCCCATGATCGAGAGCACCCCGGAAGGCTTCCCGCCGTTGACTTTGGCGACGGAACGCGCGCTCTGTGCCGTCTCGGTGAAGTCGCCGGGGAAGCTTATCCCGACTATCGAGGCCCTCTATCATTCATTCTGGGTGCAGGGGAATGCTAAGATCGGACAGGTCGAAGGGTTTACTCCGGTGCTCGAGAGTGTCTTGGGGAAAGATGGGACTCAGGAAATTCTGCAAGCTGTTCGTGAATTCTGGACTTCAACTTTGGTGGTATATTGTCACATGCTAATTGTTGATTCACAGATGAATCACGCAGAGGTCAAGGAACGTCTGAAGGCGAACACAGATCAAGCTTTTAAATCCGGTGCTTTTGGCATTCCTTGGTTTGAATGCACCAATACCAAGGGCGAGACGGAGGGTTTCTGGGGAATTGATCATCTCGGCCAAGCGGCAGACTTTTTGGGTCTGGATCGCGGTTCGGACAGGGGATTCAGAGCGGTTTTGTAGAGTCGCGTGGAATTGTGGGAGTTCAGGGAGCATATATTATCCACATGGGTGCACGTTTTACTTCATATTTGGCTGTTTCTCTTTCAATGCGGTTCTTCTGTGAGATTGACGTTACTCATAAAGTTGACACATAAGCCACTATCTTCTCCTTGGTAGACGAGCATCGCTTCTATTCTTTTCTCGGAGGAACTCGGCAATCTTCTCGTTGTCCATCTTGTCAATAAGGTCGATCTCGTCCTGGCTGGGTGAGGTATCAACTTCTTCAAAATATTGTTAGCCCAACAAAGTACTATTGGGGAGAGAATGAACGAACTCACCTTGGGTTTCGTTTTTACTTCCGGTAGCCATCGAGCGAACCTGCTCCCAAACGTTCTGCACGGACTCATTGGTGGCCGCAGTTGTGAGTTTGTTCTTAGCCTCGTTGATCGAATTTCCCGCGACACTAGCGATACTATTCGTGACATTCGTGAGTGAGCTCTCCGAAGCCGTGGAATCATTACGCGGCGCATCATAGGCCTGTCCTTGAGTCGCTGTAGTCGAGATTGTAGTGGACGCAGTAGACGCAGTATGGTCTGCAGTTGCAAAATTCTCGGTTGGCTCCATGACTAAAATCGCATCCACTCAAACCAAATATCAAAAAGTTTTATCTTGACATGACAGTCGGTGAAAAGTAAACATGAGGCTATTGTTATCTACTTAACCCCACCCCCCCCCCATTATCCCGCCGATGACATCAACAGCAAGAATGATATCATTGGAGCCAGCCCTACAAGGCTGGGCTACTCGCATGGAACCACATGGGTTCCCACGTTAGGAAACAATCACCTACGGAATATGCTAGGCAGCCATATTCTCTTCTTCATCTCCTGTCCGCAATTTGTTCAACCGTGGGGTGGAACAAGTGAAGTAATGGACGCGCAATGGATTGACTCGACGGCCGGCTATAGTCATTAATCCGAGACAGGCGGTGGGAAGTGACAGAATAGCATAGAGATTGTTTTCCCCTTTGGGTTAAGTGAGCAAGGGTTCCACTCGTCAGTCTCCGTTGCGGAGATCGAGTCTGTAAATCCGGCCTTTGCTGCATGATTGCTTTTATCTCCGCCTATGGGGGAACCAGACACACAACACAGTTCTGGAAACACCGTATCAACTGTAGGAAATGTGATATAAATACTGGAGCGGTACCTCTCTTCATGTACCTCATTTAGAACAATAACAATAAAGCCCCACTATTGCAATCACCAACTCCAACATAACATCCACCCCAGATAACCACCCTCAAAATGTCCTTCCCATACAAGCACTTCCTCCTCATCGGCGCAACCTCAGGTATCGGCAAAGCAATGGCCGACCGTCTCATCGAAAGCGGCGCCAAAGTAACAGCAGTAGGAAGACGTCAAGACCGACTAGACGAGTTCGTGCGCCAACACGGCGAAGATAAAGCGAGTGCAATCAACTTCGATATTAGCAAAACAGGACAAGCACCTCAGTTCGCCAAAGATGCGTTCACGAAGTACCCAGATATCGACTGCATTTTCCTCAATGCAGGCGTGCAACGTCGCTACAATCTGACGAGCCAGGAGACATTCAAGCTGGATGAGTTCCTTAGTGAAGTCCATGTCGATTTCACGAGTATTGTGACTCTTGCTCATGCTTTCTTGCCTTATCTTACGGCGAAGACGGAGCCTGTGAGCTTTATTTTGTGAGTTCTTCGAAAATTATATATGGCTTATATTGTTGGTGTGTGAACGAACAGGGGCTGATTTGATATACTAAGTACTGGGACAAACCTCGCCATTGTCCCAGCTTGCCCAATGCCGGCTTATTCGGCCGCAAAAGCGGCGTTGAATGCATTCATCCTTTGTTTTAGGGAGCAGCTCAAGTCGACAAATGTCAAGGTGATCGAGTTGTCTCCTCCCGCTGTGCAGAGTAAGTCTGATCAAATCATCACTTCTTTTCTAGTTTTAGACCAATATGCTCATAGGCGAACTCCACGACTACATGACACCTGAAGTGGGACGTAAGGTCGGGATGCCGTTGGATCAATTCATCGACGAGGCATTTGCTGGGTTCCAGGCTGGTAAGGATCAGGTTGTGGTTGGCAGTGTTGTAGACGAGAAGATGTTCTATGAGGTTCTCAACAAGCGACGGGATTTGTTTGAGAATTTGTCCAACTTGATGGGCTCGGCTTAGAATGTTAATACAGTAACCAGAGAGGACTACTATGTATATAACCATGCAGAACAGATATCTAGGAGCGCGCCGTGCGGGCCGGGATCTGTGATCTATAATATCGATAACGCAGTTCATACTAGTATAGAAATGTTATAGTTGCTCTGGGCGACGGCCGCGATGCTAAGATGACCATTTGCAAATATTGTAAGATGATGGGATAGATAGTGGATCTGATTTGAAGTTAAATGTTGAGGAATATTTATATCTATCGGCTGCTCCTTAACTAAAAATAACAAAGGTCTGGTTGCCACTCAGTAGAAGCAAGAGTACATATTAGGGCTTTTACCAATCGGGAATAGCGGCGCCCGCCGCATTGCCCCTCCGCCGCTTTTTATCGGAATCAAACCCATTCTTCCCGATCAACCCATGCATTCGCTACTTTTCTGTCTACAGTCTTTACCTCGGATGTTATAGAGTTAGACTTGTTTTCGCATCGCATATATATACTCACTACAAAAAAAAAAAAAAATAGACCTATAGACAAGAAACCCCATTCATTCCAACCGACCCATACGGTATAAAGCGAAAAATGTCCCCGATCCCTATCACTATCGTGACCGGCTTCCTGGGCTCAGGAAAAACCACCCTTCTCCTCAACCTAATCCCCCAACTCCCGCTGAACTACCGCCTGGCCCTTCTGAAAAATGAATTCGGTGACGTTGCGATCGACTCCCAACTAGCCTCGACACAATCCATCTCCGGCGTCCGCGAACTCCTGAACGGGTGTATCTGCTGTAACCTCGTCGGCCAACTCAGTGATGCGCTGAACCAGCTCCGTGAGGAGGTCAAACCGGATCGTATTGTGATCGAGACCAGTGGGAGCGCGTTCCCCGCGACATTAGCGATGGAGGTGAATCGTCTGGAGCGCGAACAGCCAGGCAGCTTTGTGCTGGATGGTGTGATCAGTGTGATTGACGTGGAGAACTGGGAGGGATATGAAGATACATCGTATACGGCAAAATTGCAGGCAAAGTACACGGATTTGATCATTTTCAACAAGTGGGAGAAGGTGTCGGAGAGACGGTTCGATCTTTGCCTAGATCGCGTGGGAGATCTGGAGGTGCAAACGCCGTATGTGAAGTCGGATAAGGGAAAGGTGGACAAGGATGTGCTGTTGGGGATTGATGGGGCTTTGTTTGCGAAGGATGATGGGGCTGGACTTACCGACGGGCATCATGATCATGACCATGATCATGGACATAAGCATGATCATCAGTCCGAGGTGGAGGTGCTTTCTGTCACGCTGAAGTCCGCCCAGCCTGAGCAGGCAGTTGATGTATCTGCCCTAGAGCAGTTGCTGCTCTCTGCGCCCAAGGATGAAGTCTATCGGATTAAAGGTATCATGCGTTGCTCTACACAATCGCCCCCGGCTGAATCGTCGGATGCCCTGGCCGAACCCAGACCCGCTGCGTCCCATGACGGAACGACCAGGCATTATATCCTCAACTGGGCCTTTGGTCGTTGGACCTTCACACCCTCCGAAGTTGTTGCAGAAACGGCTGACCCAGGCGTGGCTGCTCGCATCACATTCATTTTGGCCCGGTACGAGTCCGGAAAATGGAAGAAGAAGCTGGAAGCCGGTGGCTTGGTCCAGATTGGAGAGGGAAATGAAGGGGCGGAGCTGGTTGTTGAGCGACTTGTCTAGACGGCTGTGGTATCTTCCTCTCTTTTTGATTTTGAAGTGGAGCTGGCTTCTGCGACGCTGACGACTGTCATTGAACATAATATGAAATGGGATGGGTGATGCACATGGTGATCATGAACGGGTATCATGGATAGACCACGAGTTACAAAAGAGAAAGAAATAGAAATCTATATGGATAAAATAGACACGAAACGATGCGCCCTTTGTCTATATCCAAGGCATTGGTGAACGACTAAATCTATGCAAATCCAAAAGTTGGAAGGGCAGATGAGGGTCTATACAGTATAAAACTCAATTCAAATCCCGAAATCTACTTCGTCAAACACAATGTAAACAAAAAAGCTGCAGTCAGGACAACACAAACAAGTTTCCAAGAAACAGCTCTGTACTCTCCTCCACATCAACAACCCACAAAACAACGAGTGTAGACACAGAGCCAAAAAAAAAAAAAAAATTACTAAGTACTAGTACTCGAGGAGAGCAGAAGCACCGGCTTCGCTCGAGATGTAGATCACCTCGTGATTGTCGGAGAAGCCGTTGAAACGGGTGGCGCTACACTTGGTATAGGCCCCCATCTCCTCGAAGAACAGCCAGTCACCGACGTCCAACAGGCCAGGTAAAGTGATCCGTTGGCTGATTACGTCGATGCCATCACAAGTGGGTCCCCAGATAGAGTAGGCGATGCCATTCGAAGTCGCAGCATTCGAGGCATTCGCACAGGTCAGAATCTGAGCCACCGGATGCTGGTGGTCAAAGATGATGTTGGAGAAGTTCCCATAGACCCCATCGTTCAGGTAGATCATGTATGCATCGTTGGCCGGGTTCTCGGGGTCTCGCACGTCGCGACGGGCGATCACATTGGCGGCCAGAGTGAATGCGGTCGCCACGTAGTAGCGACCAGGCTCCGCGATGACACGAATATGAGGTGGGAAATACGTGTCCAATGCCTCACTCAGGACACCAGCAAACTTTTCAAAAGTGTCTCCGGTAAAGCCGCCACCGACATCCAAGGTGTGCAATTCGTGACCAATTTCAGCAGCCTGGTCAAACACCATCCGGGCATCCTGGACCGCCTTGACGAAAGCAGTCGGGTCTTCCGCGCCCGAGCCGACGTGGAAGCTGACGCCAACCACCTTCAGCTCGAGCTCGTGGGCCAACTCCAGGAGTTGGCGGGCGATGTCCAGAGATGCGCCGAACTTCATGCTCAGGCGGCATAAACTGGTGGAGTCATCGGTCAGGATGCGCAGATAGAGCTCCGCATCAGGGAAGCAGGCCTTGATCTTGTACAGCTCGTCGGCATTGTCGAAGGTCATCTGCTTCACGCCCATCTGAGCGGCGTAGCGCAGGTAGGACTTGGTCTTGCAGGGCTGCGCATAGATGATGCGGCTGGGGTCAACGCCCGTGTCAAGAGCCATGTCGATCTCGGCCTTCGATGCACAGTCGAAGCCGTTACCAAGCTTGGCCATCAGGCGGAGAATCTCCGGGTCCGGGTTGCACTTGACCGCTAATATGACCGTTAGCCTTGCACGTTCATACTCCAAACGCGTGGTCGGCACTAGATCCAAACCTACCATAGAAAGGCCTGACGCGGCTCAAGTTCATTTTCCAGCGTAGATGCTGTCGGTAGACCTCGCCCATGTCCGCCACATAGAACGCATCCTCGTCTCCAGGGGCGCAACGGTCGGTATTGACTTCACCGGCGCGTTTCTTTAACACGTCCAAGACGAGATCCTTGGCCGCCAACCTGGATTGCGAGAGATCATCCCCTCCATTGTTGCTGATTTGACTCAAATTATGGTTATAATTAAAGTCGGATTTGTCTTGACTATGTTTAGTCATGCATATCTCAGCAGGGATACACGCAGTCGGTGCCATAACCATGTGCGCTGCGACGATGCACAAAGGTGAAAAGTAAAAAGATTAAAAAAAAAGTTTTGAGTTACGCGACTGCGTGTTAAGGAGGGCGAAAACTTTCGCAACCGTAGTTGACTGGACCAAGCCTCCTAGACCCTTCCTCCTCAAGAGGAAGAACCTTCAGAGAAGTCCTATGCGGCAGCTCAGGGGGCGAGGGGATGAATTGCGAGGGCGTCAATGGGTTAATAAATGGCGCGCCGGACGAGAACACACGAGGGGAAACCAGCAGGAGGTGGTATGTTGTTAAGAGTGCCGCGGGGACGTCGAGGATAGACAATTTGACGGAAACGTACGAACGAGGCTCCGGGAGCCGTGGTGAGCTAGAGCCTTTGGAATTGAGGTGATTCCAAAGGCCAGTCGTAGGTGCGACGGAAAATCAGGTAATAGGCGGAACAGTGTCGGCCTAGAAAATGGGGACCTGACGCAACAGAACCAAAACCAGCGGTCAGCAAGGTTGGAAACGAAGCTCTGACCCTCAACTGGAGTGAGAGATTTAATGACGCGGGGAGAAGAAAAGGGGAAGAGGTCGTGAAGTGCAGAGTTTTTTCATGCTGGACGACCCGGGGCGTTCGGTGGAAGCGCACTTAGGGCAAAGGGCTCACACCGTCAGGCAGAAATTGGCAGGGGAGGGGTGGAAATCATTCCAGATCAGGAAGAGACTGAGCGTCGGCAAGGATGGTATCGGCATGCTCAAAGGGGAAAAAAACACTCACCTGAAAAAGCAATTGGGGTATGATGGAGGGAGGGAGGGAGGGAGAGAGAGAGAGTCGAGCAAAGAAGAGAGGCTTTTTTTTTATTCGGTCACCCAAGCTGAAGAAGGATGATGACTGATGATTGAATCAACGTTGGTTCTCGTGGGGTGCTTACGGCATCTCCCGAAGAAAACTTGACCACCCCTCTTGATTTAAAGGGTATCCATACCGTCCCGTAAGTTTTCCGCTAGTAGCCACCGCAGCGTCACATCCTGTATGTATGTAATAATGTATCATGCTAGGCCCATCCATGTCGGTTCCTGCTGTTCCAGCTTCGCCCCTGCAGGTCTGGACGTAGTCGATCCTCCCGGTTGGTGGGATTGCTTGGATCCATGGACATCCCCTCCTTTCCCCCCCAAAAATAAACATAAATAAAGAGAATAAAAATGAGAAACAGAATTTAACCTTTGGCCAGATTTTTGATCAAGGATAGTCGAATATTTCCCTCATTGCCAACCACAAAACCTCTGGGGTCTGACTCCGAGTCCGGATTTTAGGCAGACCATCATAGATCATCTTCTCTCTTCATTTGAGTTTCCGTGGACGTCGGGTCAGGAATTCATGCATATCATGAGGAACGTAGTGAACTTTATCAATCCGAGTTAACCCCCTTTCATCCATGCCTGCATCATTCTCAGCTCCATTGTCGAAGCCGATATCTTGCCTGCGCCTCGGGTATAGAAACGGTTCCGCGATGTAATAGATTATATTCCGTGTTCGATCATTGGTTGATCTGGTGATCCATCTGAAATGTATTACCTCCGGAGCTTCTCACGGGAGCTCCATCTACGAATCCACCTGGAGGGGCACATCGGCATGTCACGTGGTCTGTAGTTCCCTGCCATCAGCGACTCTACGTGACATGACGACTACTGTTCAAACTGTCGTCATTGGAGTAACATCTACAATTTGCTCTTCTTTATATGTACGCCCAATCTTTGAGATCACCAAAAACATAAAAATGGTAAGTTGTATCCTAATCAGCCTTTACCATTCTAGATTCCGATTGTGTAAATCACACTTTAGGGTAAATACTATGACTCAGCCACACCTTTCCTTTGTAGACTTGTTTCTTTTCCTTTTTTTTTTTTTCCTTTTCTCTTTTGTAGTTCTCTGGTTCCACTTAGATGTGATCAGGTGTCGTACTACGGATGGTCTCACTTCTTGGAAGAGATAATTCAGAGGTTTTAATGCGTCGTATCTAATAGTGAACTTCAATACACCAGACTACTCCAGAATCTACTTCACTGAGTTCCAACTGGTTCTTCGTTCACGTATAAGGGATTGCTCCTATAAATGCCATAGCCAGGTCAACCAAAATGACTACATGGGCTCGAGCGGAGAAAATTACACCAGATACGCATGTTTGGGATGGATGACGGGCAAATAGAAACGGGTGAGCTCAATCTGGAAGGTTGGAGATTATCTCGTAGCGCTAGAAAAGCATAAGTACTTAACGAGGACCATTATACGATGTTCATATCTATCTCCTTGCTACTTCAGTACATGAAAACCAACTACTACTGACCACCTGCCAACTCCTTTTTCGCATTTAATATGCATAATTGGTCATACGGAGATTCCAGCTATCCATATATCCATTGATGATATCGAATTACCCTCGTGACAAGAAAGCGAGTAAGGACGAATGACCAGCGTATCTCCGTTGCCTGTTGACCAGTTACTTTCTGCCCATTATCATTGACCGACTCTTGGGAAACATGGATCTATGAAAGACTTTTGATCGGGAAAAAGGTTCTTTACTAGTGCCATACAATGACCCATTGGTTAATCTCGACCATTGTTTCGGAATGGCTTTATTGTTGATGTCAACGTGCCTTGCAAGCATGATGCTGTCTCTCGGTATTTGTATTTATGCCAGATTTCGGTCACTGTCGGGATGGAAAGTTACAATAAGGATTCTTTGGCTATAAGATGGTTTTATGTCTCTCAGTGACTGGTGACTCCCTAAGGAGAAAGACTGTGTGGTAGCCTTGTTACCGCCGATGAAGTATTAAGACCGCCCATGTGCGGTATAGTAGCATATTCTATGAATGCCCGCAAAGGGGTACGCACAAAAGCTCTTGGATTAAAACAAAGTGAGTAAATATGTACTAAAACATGGGGTGAGAAAAAAAGGTAGTTGCGGTCACGATGAGCAAAGCAGTCTCAAGGAAAGGGGTATATAGAGATGGATTGAAGAAAAATGAAAATAGTAAGATAAAAAAGGAACGAAAAATCTTCAGATAGTAAGAAGACCCATCACAGCCAGAGTACCCACCTAACACCAGATATTACTCCTCGGAAAACACCGCGTAAAAGCTTGAAAGCCATGACAATCAACCATACCCACCACAATATTCCAACAAGGGCCCATTCGAGCATCACAAATCCGGTACGTCGTATCCAGCGTAACCGGCGATGTCGCCTCCGAATTCCTTTGTCGAGCGTGTCGCTCAGCTGTTTCACCGCGAGGGTGCTGGTCGTATTGAGCTGAATGCTCAAATCTTCCGCATCTTGTGCGGCAGCCCGCACACGTGGATTGAGCGAATTGTTGACGAGATCTTCAAGTTCGCCGAGGTGAGATCTCAGAGCTGACGTTTTAGCATCAGGATAACTATCCATCGATCGCGTGAAGAGCTCCTCCGACTTCTCAAACCTCCTTACTAAGGCTTGAACAGCAAGATCGAACTCATGCGACCGGGGCACCTCCGGAACTGGCATGTCGGAGCCAAACGCGCGTCGAAGAAACTCAGGCGGAGGACTTCGTACAGTATGAGCCCGGCGAGTGATCTCTCGCGCCTTGATACCTGAAGAGAGAAGGAGCGCACGGGTACGTTCGACTTCTCGTTTTGCCGGGACTCCGGATTCTATCGAGGTAGAAACACTGCGCTCAGAGATACTCCAGCTTCTGGACTGGCTGGATGACGTGGAACGCCTTTCGTGGGAGGACGGTTCATGTGATGCCTTTGCTTGTGCAAGGCCCGTGATCGGGGGCCGAGTGAGACTGTATGGCACAGATGGATCCTTTATTCGGCCTTTCTTAATTTGTTCTCGGATAGTATGTAGCTCAGGGCCAAAAGTTGGAACCTTCTCGGGTTTCTTGCGGGCATCGGGCCTCTTCTGCTTAGATATCAATAGAGCTTCGTCTTTGCTTTCGGTATCCCTCGTGCTCTTCATCTCTGACTCCGAAGAAGCCTTTTGAGGACTACCCAAATCAGATCTTCTATGGCCCTCAGATTGATCGCCCTGGCGGGGGGGAGATGGAAAGGGTGACGGCGCAGATAGGTAATTTTTCCCAGATGCTTTCTCTGACTCCCCACGAGCTGCCAGACTGAAGTCCTCAGAGAATGTCGGGAGACGACGTAATGGGGTCTTGAGATCAGGGGCCCTATCACCTTTTGATTCTTCGGCATCGGTTAGGATATTCTCCTCGTCGGACGTGACGTGTGATTCAAAAGAAGATTGTCGCGAATGGGCCAAGGAATCTTTCTTTAGAATAAGACCACCCATTTTTGACACTTCATTACCAACCTTTTCAGCGATCTTCCCAGGGCCTTTGAAGATGCCACGGAGTTTGGACTCATGCTGTGCCAGCCCTTTCCGTACTTGCTGGCTCGACCTTACCCGGCCATCTTGATGCGTAGAGGGAATTTGATTTGGAAGTGGGCTCGGTTCCAGTCTACCAGTGCGAGGCAAACCCTCTGAGTATTCCGATAAACTGTTGATACGTAGTACCTCTGATTCTAGGGAACTATTGTCGACGGCATCTTTAGGTCGCGAGTTGCTCTTGCTTCTCTCCCGGCGAGGGATGATGGCACGTGGGAACCGTCCTTTCGACGGGGATGGTGACCGGCTTGATGGAGGCGATAAATTGGATGCAATACTCGGAAAGAAAGTGGGTTGAATAGGCGTGAGTGGCGCTCTTCCATCGGCTGTCAATGAGGATGTCAAACGGTCATAGCGGTCATCCACACTTGGCGCTGAGGATATAGACTCCCTTTGTTCTTGGGATTTAGTACGGTCCGAAGCTTTCCAAGGTCGTTGAAAGCTAGAGCTCTGTGGCGACATATTTTTCATTTCTAGAGAACTCTCTTCATCTAGTGGGGCGGCATATCTTTTTGTTCTTGATGGGTCGGGCCTTTGAGAAGTAGACCTCTTAGGGGATACCATACACTCTTCCTGGTATTTCCAATATTGCTTGTCATCTCGGCTTGACGCGCTTGAAGAGCTGCTTGATCGCCTTCGTAATTTGTGTCTTCCACCACTGCTGCGAACGATATGAGAAGGACCTTGAAATCTATGCCGCCGTCTCCCCCGTCCAATCCGTTTGAACTCGGGTGTCAGCCCAGGGTGAGCGTCCGATAAAGAAGTGCGGGAGGTCGGCTGGTCTGTGTCTACCGACTCCCGCCTGGATGGGAGCTCTTCTTGAATGCTCCTAGTTTTGATTTTGAGGGCATCGGATGGGATCAACATTACGGGATCGGGGTATAGATTATTCCCATCTTTATCGATAAGCTTGCTTTTATTTTGTATATCCTCAACCCACGCGATATCAGCCAAAAGTTCTGGTGGGGAGATCATCCAATCAGATTTTGGTCTGCGAGCCTTTACGCTGCTCGCACGACTGGCTCGCCTCAGACTGGAGGAAGGAGAGGCTGCGATAATCTCATCATCCTCCGGTTCTTTATGTGACAAGTCCTTCGAGCCTTGATGGAAAGGTGGGAGCTTCAAGCATTCGAAAGAGCTATGATCTTGTTGATTGTACTGGTCCCTGATTAAGTCGACCCATTCATGAACTTTGCCGACATTAGTCCAGCCTTCTGCTTCCGTATCGATGGGACATCGCTCGCGGAATCTAACTTTGCGGTTCCGGATAGATTGAAGAGGGTTGTACGAGCGACCTGGAACGGGGACGCCAGCACCAGCTGAAGTAGAATCTGGGTCCGCGTGTGCCTCGTACGGTTTCAGAGGAGGAAGCGAAGGAAGCAATCGGAGATATTCTGAGAAGAGCTCGAAATGGCACCGGGCCTTCTCAGCTCGAGCAAGCGTGCCGTCCGAAAATACGTGTGGCAGGGAGTTTGAATTGGCAGAATCGGGCAGCAGATTTAAGACAGAAGACGGTGCATGCACGGCGTGGTCCACATGTGAGGCGCCCAAAAGCTTCGAGCGATCATCAACGGGCATCTGACTAAAGCTGCGTTGAGGATAAGGGCCGTCATTTTGACTGCCCAGTGCAATAGGTGCACGGCTTTCACTAGGTGAAACAGAAGGCTGACCTGCAGACGCGGTCCATCCTCCTCCCGCAACGCGGCCGGAAGGCACTCGACCATGAGTATTTACTCTTCTAGATTCGCTCAAATTCAAGGCCAGATTGACGATTTGCAATGAGTCCCTATCCAGGCCCAGGGGAGCCTCGCTTCTGGCTTCCGTAGTTTGTGACGGATCAAGTACTGCATCTTGTCGTGAATGTAACGGACCAGAGGTTTCTTGGGAAACTTTTCTCTCCGGGGCCGCTGCTGGAGATTCCTTAGTTGACTCTTTTTGGCGGCTCCAAGGAAATCGCGATCGCTTCTTGGGTACCACAATCTCCGAATCGGGGGGTGTTCCACGCTTCTCCCTTCGCTCCGATTCCGAGTGATGAGCGCGATGATAACTATGTCGGAGGCTACTTGATCTGGGTAGGAATGAAGAGTCCAGTAAGAAACCTCCTGAGCTGTGTGTTCGTCGAGATCCTCGGCCACCCTTATCCCCGTCGCGGGAGCTGCTACCGAGTGTGCTGCCTTCCAGCTCCCCACTCTCTCGTCCTTCGCTCATTCGCAGGCTCCTTTGCCGGCCGGGTTTGTCGTTGGATTCAAATCGACGAGAAGAGCGCCACGAGCCAGATCTAACCGGTTTCTCTTCCACTCTGGGGAGAGGATTTGGTGGCGTAGGCGATGCATCGGTCCTCTGCGACATCAGAGCCAAAGCGGAGTGTTGTTCGGTCCCGGGCGATAGAAAAAGGGGGGGTATGTGACGGTGATCGAGGGACTCATGAGGACCGTCAAGGTCAATACCGATGGCTTATCATATTCTATTAAAGGGAACCTGGCGACACGATGAAGTTGAAGGATTTGAAGGCCCCTTTCATTGTCGAGGTAAATAGTGACGATCACTTTTAAGTTGTACGGAGTACAGTACTGTATTGTTATCTACCCCATACCTTTCCGTGACGACGGATTCCTGTAACGGGTATAGTGCGTCCACTCTGAGGAAGTGCCGCCTTCAGGCAGCTGATTTACTCCGAAGTAGTAAAGTAGTAATTCCTCTTGGGAACACTTTCTTAGCATGGCTGAATGCTACCTAGTAACATTTCTCTCTCATCTGTAGAAGTGCCTAACCAGGAATCTTTAGTTCTACATACAAAACAGCCGCCATTCTATCTTTCACTCATAATGACTGACACCGCTATCGATGCCTATATAGACAACTTGGCTAGGTATGATGATTGAAGTAGCTTACTATGACAGACGAGGAAACTGTCCCCACAGTTGAACTATGACACTGGGAGAAGATGGTGTGGTGGTGGTGAAATATCATGGATTTGGGGTGGAGAGCACCACTTACTACCCACGCATGCATGTTCTCTTCACTCGTCACCATTATTCTAGAGTAGTAGTCTCAGCTTGTCGGACATGCAAGTATAAGCTTGACAAACATCGTTGCGTACGGGCCTGTAGATAAACACAGTGACGAGACAAAGGGAAGGGTCTAGTATTGAGGTCTAACGACGCAAGAGAACAACTAGAGGTACAGGTGCTGTGAATAGAAGGCAAGAAAATTACAGGAAACAAGGAATCGACGTTATATATTGATCTATTCAACTCTCAGGCACTGAAGACGAGCCTCAGTTTCAATGACCTGCCAAATCAATGAGTTAGCTTGGAATTGTTAAGGAGGAATGACTTTTATGTTTAGGAACCATACCTCTAGAGCTTGCTTCACTTCCAGGACTCTGCGCACGTCTCCGAGCCAATCCTTGCTCAGAATCTTTGCCCACCCCTTCAGGCTGTTCATCTCACGTGCAGCGGCATCAAGGTCACCCTCTTCCAGGAGGCTTTCGGTGCGAACAAGGACACTCTCAACATCATCGCTGTGGGCAGCAGGGTCCTTCTTGAACATGACCTTGCTCAAGACGAGGCTGGCAGCGTGGCTAGCAATGCCCGCATCCTCAGGTAGAAGGCTTGCCTTGCGAACCTCATCAGCGACGCGGCGGAAACGCTCAATGATTTGAGACTTTGAGGGAATGCCATGCTGGTATGCGGTAGGATTGATAGATGCAATCGCAGCCTCAACCACAGGATCTTCCGCAGCGAGTTCCTTCACAGCAACAAGCTCTCGAACAAATGGACGAGGGGCCGAGGAGCGCTCAAGGACGGAGCGGACTGCATCCACAGCGACTTGAAGTTGCTGGGTCTTCAGGTTAGTATCGATCACATCCTTCCAACTGCTAGTAAGCTTTTCCAGCTCGCTAACGTTGGCGGTCAGTTCGTTGAGCTTGCTAAGACGGCCCTCACGCTCTCGCTCGACAAGATCCTTCACCTCGTGGAGGTACTTGCGATTGAGTTCAATGGCTTGTTCAACCAATTCATTCTGAAGACGCTGTTCAGCAACTTCTTGAGCTCTCTGAAGCTCTGTCTGGATCTTCTCTTGGTAAGCAAAAGCCAATTTCTCCCGCTCCGACTCAAATTCCTCCCGGAACTGGGCAGCATCAGCAGCGCGCGACTCCTCAAACCGGCGGATAAGCTCGCGAGCAGACTCGTCGAAAGTGGCATGGGCTTTGGTGATCTCCTCCTGCGCTGCGCGACGGGCTTCTTCTCTGACCGCGATGATCTTCTCCCCAATCTTCTGGAGCTCCTCCTTGGCTTTGGCAACAGGCGTAGAGTACTTGCCAGAGTTCTCGTCGGCACTAATAACAGTGATGATGTCGTTGAAAGTCTTCACCAACTCTTGCACAATGGCTTCATCTCCCTCATTGACCTGAGCGAACTCCAAGGTTGTCACAGCAGGCAGTGCTGGTTGTCTAGGTTCCTCGGCGTTCTTATCACTGCTCTTGGGTGCCTGATCCTTAGCGGCCTTGTCACTCTTAGCCTTCTCGACGGCGGCGGTCTTATGTTCAGGCTTAGCACTCTCGGTCTTGATTTGGGCTTCGTCACCCTTGACAGCACTCATATGGGGGCCTTTTTGAGAAAGATCGCTTCCAGAACCCTGCTCCTCTGCAGCCTTCGAAGTAAGACCACTCTCTCTTGGGATTGTAACCTTCCTGCTCTCATCCTTGTGTCCAGAGATGCGGGCCTGACCCTTCAGAGTGTTCGGGAAACGACGATAGAAGTCCCGTTCCTCGAAGTAGAGAACAGCCTCTTCGCCATATGGAATGTATTCCGTAAAGAAATCATGGAAATTGTCGGACTTCAATGCAAGGAAGACACCTCCACCGTAGGCGAAACCAGATGTGAGAATCAGGTAGAGAAGGAATCTTCGGAAGCGTCCCGTTTTACGAGCCGGGGCGGTTGGGGGCGGTGGAGGAGTCTGAGAATCTGCGCATACTTTAGCAACGGAGGAGTCGATGTATTCAATTGACGATAGGAATCGAACCTTGCTCACTAGGCGATGGCTTGGGAACAGTCTCCGGGGGAATGGGTGTTTCGGATGATGGGGAGACAGGGGTAGGGGCACTGGTAGGAGGTTTGGCATCGGCGAAGAATCTCTGGATGGGAAAAAATGTAAGTCAGTTGGTGTCGTGCAAGACAAGAGTGCACATGGCATCGTCATACCTGACCAGAGAGCCGGTTGCTAGCCCCAGCTCTAGACAGCCATTGCGAAGCCGTCCGTTGGCGAACGGAAGACAACAGCAGCTGCCGACCCGGTGCAACAGAAGAGCGCAGCATGACGAGCCGCACTACTGTGAAGTAAACGCTGAAGGCGGGTTCTGTTGAAGGGGGGATGTTGGCGAGAGTGAAAACGCGGACCGGAATTGGGATGATGCTTTTACGAACCGCTCCGATCGTGCACCGCCGCAGAACCTGTGGCTGGTGACCTCGGGAACCGTCGCACCGCCCACAGGAGTTGCCCGGGGCAGAATATTCTCCGTGGAACTACTATGTCCAAAGACCTACTTTGCACTTGGAGCTACGTGACCATTGATATATGCAAAAAGATAACACATGGTTATGAACTTCCCGTCAAGAATTTAAAGAAAAAGTTATTATATAGGAATAGCATACGGACGATCCCACGACGACCGAAAATAAGGGGAAGAGATGTAACATGAATTCAGCCCAACAGGAAGACATGGATACAGACGCCGAGAACAATAAAGCTGAAGAAATAAAAATAAAATAAAATAAGGGCAACTGATATGTAAAGGAAAAGCACAAAGCGCAGGCACAGTCCTGCTGCATAATGTCTAGAAAGCCAGATCCAACTAGACCTTTGCACGATATCCGACTCCCTTCTCACTAAGTAGCTACAATCGAATATCATGGCCGGAAAAAATGAAAGAGAAATGGTGACTGAGATCAGCGAAGCAATCGCATTCGGTCCCACAGCGACGACTGAATCCTCACATAATTCCTCTGGGTCATGCCCATGATCATCACGACACCGATAGATAATTAAGCATTCTGGTTTAAGTTATTGGTAGTGGCCCATAAGAGTCTCATAGATAACCTTGAAGACGTGCACCTTCCGTATCTAAAAATAATTGAAAAAGACGGGGGGAAAGAATGCGAACATGAGAGATACAGCGAGACAAAGGCGATAGCTTGTGGTTAAAATTTAGCATTGGCAGGAGTTGGCGCCCTGAGTGCCAGGGGCCTCTGGGCGCAAGTCCACACCCGGACGGGGGTTTGTGCGCAAGTTTCGAGGCCCGGCTTGATCGAGAGGAAGTTTTTTCGCAATTGCTGTAAACAGTTCCCGTACGTTCGAGGAAGTCTTCGCTGATGTCTCAAAGAAAAGCAAGCCAGCTTCACGTGCATAGGCCTCGGCATCTGCGGTTGGGATAGCTCTCTTGTCTGGGTTCTCTGTAACAAGGTCAAGCTTATTACCCGCAAGGGCGATGACAATGTTCTCGTTCGCTTGGCGTTGTAACTCTTTCACCCACGACTTGGCCTTATCCAGCGACGACTATACGACGATTGCTACGTTAGTAATTCATTGCTTCAACAAGAGCCGAGAGTCATGACCGGGGTCGTACAGCTTGTGTGATGTCGTAAACAACTACTGCGCAGTTGGCGTTTCTGTAGTACATCGGAGCTAGCGACTTGTATCTCTCCTGACCGGCGGTATCCCATATTTCGAACTTGACCGTCGTGCTTTCGTCCAGGGAAATGGTTTGTGTTAAGAAGGCAGCGCCAATTGTCGACTCCCGGTAGTCATCGAATTGATCCTTGAACAAGTAAGCGACGTCGAGCCCCCAACTAGAACCGGATATCTTAAATATCGGAAAGAATTCATTAGCTCTAAACCTACCTTGACAAATCTCAATACTAGCGAACTCTGTAATGAAAGACGTCAGCGACCGTCAAAATAACCAAAGCGAAGATAGGCCAACTTTTCCAACAGCGGATTCTCCTAGAAGGGGGGAAACGATATGTCAGCTTCTCTGATACTGGTAACGCAGTAGAGAATATTCAAAAGAAATAGCTAACCAAGCAAGACAAGTTTGAACTGAGCGAATCTGGCACCAGGACGGGCGCCTGCTGCGGCTCTGGAGGCCATGATTTCTATAGTCGGAAGAGTAACGTTGTAAATAGGTAGAGTGGCAGGAAATAAAAACCGTACACAGATGGACCGTGAGAATAAAAAGCGCTAAACGTGGAAGATTCCTTTCGACGGGAAGGTTGGACTGAAGACGGGATCGGATGCTGGGAGGAGGTTTGATGGCGGCCTGCCGGTAAGGTAAGGGTAGATGACGAAGGGATTCAGCCACACCTGGCCCAAGCCGACTGGCCGTTCTGCGGGGCGGTGTGGCGGCTTGGCTTAACCTATGTTGGCGGCAATTGGCAGGTATTATTATCACCACATGCTGCGTTCAGAGTTACAATACACAACACCCTAGGCTTCCTGAAAGATCGTCATTCCTGCTCCTGACAATCAATTTCTCTGCCTGAACCTTCTTTCTTTCCAACCATGCGGTGATTTTTTCCTTATATCCACCCACCCCACGTTCTTTAGTTTAGTTTTCATATTCCTTCCTATCTACTTCGTCTGTATTGTTGTTATCATCATCTTTCCTTTCCCCCCCTTGTCTAGATAGTGAGCTGTTGCCAACAATGGCTGCTACTCTCCTTCCGTTCCGCGATATCAACCTCCACGCCTCCTCCTCTCATTACGCTTTTACCTCACCCTCTTCACCGAGTGCTCCCACGCTTGTCGTTGACCGCCCAACAGGCGACTTACGATTGCATGATGGCACCCTTCCTGGTGCTAAGCGCATTTCCAGTATCGCCGGTATACTGGGCATGATCAAGTTGAAACTGGGTATGTCTGGTTGTAAACCTCGGCTATTAGCCTGACTTCTAATGTGACTTGCGCAGACAAATATATCATCGTAATCACCAAAGCGCTGCCTATGGGTCGACTACGCGGGCATATGGTATACAAAGTTGCAGGAACTGAGTTCTTACCCCTTCGTGAACGCCCGCTACATGACAATGATGAGGACACGTATCTGGCGCTGCTAAAAGAGCTCCTCCGCACGGGACCGATGTATTTTTCTTATGCCTTGGACCTCACCAACAGTTTCCAGCGTCAGTCGCAAAGCGATGCTAGCCTGCCGATGTGGAAGCGAGCCGATGACCGGTTCTTTTGGAACCGCTTCATTCAATCCGATCTCATAGACTTTAGCCTCGGAGGGCATGATACAACGAGCGTACGCTATGGACCCCAGCCTGGGGTTGATCCTTATATTCTTCCTGTAATGTATGGAATGTTACGCATCACTCCGGCAAAGGTCAAGTCGACTACATTTACCTTTGCTCTCATTACAAGAAGATCTAGACACCGCGCTGGGACAAGATATTTCTCACGTGGCATAGATGAACAAGGCCACGTTTCAAATTACAACGAAACTGAGCAGATTGTGATCCTGAACGATGCGACTGGTGGGCTATCGGGTTTTGCTGGAGGGCAGTCCATGAAAGAAAAAACTGGAGATTCGGGCCAGGACCTTCAGGTCATGGCTTACGTGCAGACTCGCGGTAGTGTCCCCGTATTTTGGGCCGAAGTTAACAACCTCAAGTATACTCCCAAACTCCAGGTTCGTGGGGTGGAGACGGCCGTTGATGCTGCACGAAAGCATTTTGCTGAGCAGATCCGGTTGTATGGCGAAAACTACTTGGTCAACCTTGTAAACCAGAAAGGGAGGGAGGAGCGGGTCAAGGATGCGTATGAGCAGCTCGTACGCATTTTAGTCTCTCCATCGACCGAGAGTACAGAGGTCGACGCGGTATCATCCGAGAAGATACATGCCCTTGAGCCAGGTCAAAGGCAAAAGGAATTGGACCGTCTCCACTACATCTATTTCGATTTTCACAACGAAACAAAGGGGTTGCAATGGCACCGCGCGGAATTGCTGATGGACCGTTTAATTGATGGTCTTACGCGAGGCGGTTATTTCCGTGGTGTAGAGGATCCTGGTGTGCCTGGTGGACAGCTGGATATACGATCTTCACAAACTAGCGTTGTTCGTACCAACTGTATGGACTGCTTGGACCGGACGAACGTAGTGCAGAGTATGCTTGGGCGCTGGGCGGTAACACGTCAGCTCACTGACGCAGGGATCCTACGTCAAGGTGAAGCTGCAAATGACGACCGGGACTTTGAGGATCTGTTCCGTAACATCTGGGCCGATAATGCAGACGTTGTCTCTAAATCGTACTCAGGCACCGGAGCACTGAAGACCGATTTCACCCGCACTGGCCAGCGTACTCGCGCTGGCATGCTTCAAGACTTGAACAATTCCATCACGCGATACGTGAAAAATAACCTCTTGGATGGCCCCAGGCAAGATGGGTTTGATGTCTTCTTGGGCACCTACCTTCCTCCGAATTCAACACTTGGCAACCTTCAACTTTTCCTAGACCGCCGACCCCTCATTATCCAGTCCATTCCTTATATCCTTGCTGCTGGTGTCTTCATGGTTCTAATTTCAATATTTACGAGGCGTTTGCCTGATGCTGCCGTGTGGCCTTTGCGTCTGTTCGTCATATTCTGGCTGGTGGTCTCTGCCTGGTGTGCGCGCTTCATACTTGGGCACGGGATGCTCTACGTTAGTTCCTTGCCAATTGGTTATATATGCTCCACGCTAACAAGTTGCAGGTGAACTGGCCCAAATTGAATACACCAGCTGCTGGATCCGAAGGGTATCAAGATGCGATGATCAAGGCCCGATCGGATCCTATTGTTGGGCACTTTCTTCCTTCCAGAAGGCACCAGAGGGGCTATAGCAATGCTCGACTTGGCTTTCTGGAAGAAGGGAAAACCAGGATTGAATAGTTTCTTACTCAGGCTGCTCTCATTGCCGAGTTCCTTTACATGCTATATGGTACGTGTCCGGTACACAGTTTCCCTCTTTACCTACTTTGATGTTGTGGGGTTGTGAATAGTACCACATCTATATGCGCTATCTTCTAGCCTCTCCTTGCTTTCTTTCTTATGGGATTCATATATTTTCAAGTTATCCTTCTAGCCTTAATAGCATGATCTTTCTTTGACCGTATAGATTTATTCTTATTCATATCTTGTTTTACCTTTCTTCCCTACTGCTTCCTTTGCCTTCTTCCTCCTTTCCGTTGACTTTGCAAGACTTTGCATGCACCTTTAAGAAATTTACATCGTATAAAGTGATGATGATAGAAATCGTCATATTACTAAACCCATACAAATACACATAAACTTATGATCTTTAAGAGTTGGGAAGTTACTAGTACCACCTTAGGCATTTATAGATACATTACTCCGTACAGAGTACTAGTAGTTAATATGAGTAGACTCCGTCGCTCACGTAAGCATACATGTTAATTTGGGCTGAATTTCGGAAATGCGACGAGGAACCCCTCGTGACTTAGCTCATAGAATTGTCACGTCATACATTTTCTTTATCTTCATGAGGGGGTTTCGCATACACACTCTCTATAACTATAATTCTATCCGCCGGTTTTCATTCCATCCGGCCAGAATGTCCCGCAACTATGAGGTATGCCGAGGCTTCTAAGCTATTGATCTCCAGATACTCTTCTAAAGACCGGAATACAGGCTGCAATTGCAGCATTGAATTCGCTGCAGACAAACTTCGCAGTTGTCCAACAGCTGAGGGAGACAGGAGACCGGCGACAAATGAATTTACGGTCTCTTCCCGAAACTATTGAGTGGCTCCGACGCATTGGATACCAGGTTCGCGACCTTTCCCGCGGATAATGTGAATGTTGCGCTTCCACTGTAGTAGTGGATAATTCAGGGCTGTACAGTTGATTGCTGACTGCAGTTCCACCTTTTTCTCTATATAGCCCTCCGATCTGAACCGTCTTAATCCTGTACACGTTGCTGGTACCAAGGGTAAGGGCTCGACTTCCGCTTTCATCTCCTCCATCTTATCTCAATACACTTCCCCGGTGCCCTCTGAATTAAATGATTCTGCGCCACACCTCAAAAATGTCGGCCTCTATACATCTCCTCACTTGCGATTTGCCCGAGAGCGCATTCAAATCAATGGTGCACCGCTCTCCGAAGAAAAGTTTGCTCGGTACTTCTTCGAGGTCTGGGACCGGCTTGAAGAAGCGGCTCGAGTGGCCGGTGAGAACCCGGAAGAGCTACGAACTAAGCCGCAGTATTTCCGATACCTGACTCTTATGGCATTTCATACTTATCTGAGTGAAGGTGTAGATGCTGCAGTGATAGAGTGTGGCATCGGTGGAGAGTACGACTGCACGAACGTCCTCGAACGGCCTGCCGCGACTGCGATTACTAGCTTAGGCATTGACCATACTGCTATGCTGGGAACAACGATTGAAGAAATTGCCTGGCATAAGGGTGGTATTATAAAGCCTGGAGTCAAAGGCTTCAGTGCTCCTCAAGCCGCCAGTGCCGAAAAGGTTCTATACGACCGTGCAGCGGATAAGGGAACCCAATTGGAAATCATTGCAGGTCATCCTGACCTAGCCAGTGGTAGCAATGTCAAACTTGGATTGGCCGGCGATTTCCAACGCACAAACGCAGCTCTAGCGATCGCAACGGCTGCAGAGTTTCTTAAGAAAGTCGGGATCGAAGACATTCCCGATGATTTTATGAAGAAGCCTTTGCCTGCTAAATTCCGCAAAGGGTTGGAATTGGCTCGGTTAGGTGGACGTTGTGAAACCCGGCATGAAAAGAATGTCACCTGGTTCATTGACGGTGGTCATACTCTAGAGAGTATCAAGCTGGCCGGCCAATGGTTCACCTCCCAGATACACGCAAATTCCTCATCCGGTGCGGTAGCAAACAAAAAGCTGCGCGTTTTGATCTTCAATCAGCAAACTCGTGATAGCAATGCCCTCGCCCAAGCCCTCTATGACACCCTAGCTGCAGCTCTTAAGTCCGAGCAGCCTTTTACTCATGCGATTTTCTGTACCAATGTAACGTACAAAGAGGCAGGTTATCGACCCGACCTCGTAAGCATGAACACGAGCGCATCTGAGGTGGAAAGATTACAGGTTCAGAACAGCCTTGCTGAGAAATGGCGTTCAATTGATCCACGTGCCGAGGTCAACGTGTATAGCACCATCGAAGAAGCTGTTGACTTCACCCGCGACTTGGCAGCGAAGGAGAGAGAACGTGCAGATAACGATGAAACACCCATCATGACCTTTGTCACGGGCAGTTTACATCTTGTTGGCGGTTTCCTGGACGTGATTGAGACCAAGCCGGGTCCGCAATGAAGAGATACATCCGTGGAACTCTTTTTTTTATTTTTTATCTGCGATTCGCTACCACGTGGAATTGGAGATCTGGACATTATTAGTTGTCTATGCAGTGTTCTCAACAACATACTCAACGATACCCAGAAGGGCTGGTAGTCCTTTTCATGTTAGCATGTGGGATGGTATAAATCTGGAGAGGCGTTTATCTTGGGATTCAACAAACCTCGAATTCAGTTCATATATGGAATATATAAATATAATATAGCCTGGAGAAGATCAGAGAAAACCAATTGAACGCTTTCGTCTCAAATTGTGTGTACATCCATTGTATTGATTTGCCGAGGCAAGAGATCACACATAGCGGACAATCTATACTTCGACGTGCTGTACATTCAATTACGCTGTAGTACGTCGGACGCCAATTGTCGGGAACGAATAAGTTAGAGAAAGCGCCAAGTAGAATTTGGTTCCACCAATTACGAAGGGTGCATACAATATTTGGTGGAGACCTTGTTGTGGCTCGAGTGAGTGAATTGAATTGTTTACTTATCAATGAATTTATGATTACTACTACGTATTTATTAAGCTTGACCCCGCGAAATTGGCGCGACGTGGGGCGGCGGACCTGAAAACCTTCCGCACTCAACCCGCTTAAATCTTACCCCCTCCTCATCACCTCGCCCGCCGTGATGTCGGACCCCAAGGATACCAAGGGCAAAGCGCCCCAGGCTGAGGATACACAAGCAGGTAGCTCTGAACAAAAGCCTAAGGATGCGTCAATCACCCCTAAGATGGTGGAGAAGCTGTTGGAGAATAACCCGGCGCTGAAGAATGAGCTGGCCGGAATGGACAAGAAAGAAGCTGCGGAGGCATTGCGCAAGATGACCATCTCCGAGCTGCTGACTGGTCTATCGGTCGGTGGGAAGAACCAGAAGGACATGGCTTCGTACAGGTTCTGGCAAACACAACCCGTCCCCCGTTTCGATGAGGCCAGCAATGCCAGCGGAGGTCCCATTAAGATCATCGACCCCGAGAAGGTGTCGAAGGAGCCCGATCAGCTCATCGAAGGTTTCGAGTGGACAACTCTTGATTTGACCAACGAGACCGAGCTGCAGGAATTGTGGGACTTGTTAACATATCATTACGTGGAGGACGATAATGCCATGTTCCGCTTTAGATACTCCCAGTCATTTTTGCATTGGTACGTTGTTATTAGCATTGGCATAAATATGTTATCATAACATGAGGTAGATTAACGTAAACTAACACTTACAAACATGATAGGGCTCTGATGTCTCCCGGTTGGAGAAAGGAATGGCATGTGGGCGTTCGCGCTACCAAGTCTAAGAAGCTTGTCGCATCTATTTGCGGTGTGCCTACCGAGATCCGTGTTCGCGATCAGAAGCTCAAGGTGACGGAAATCAATTTCCTCTGTATCCACAAGAAACTGCGATCTAAGCGTTTGACTCCCGTTCTCATCAAAGAGATAACCCGTCGCTGCTACCTGAATGGAATCTACCAAGCCATCTATACTGCCGGTGTGGTTTTGCCTACGCCAGTCAGCTCTTGCCGCTACTATCACCGTCCGTTGGACTGGTTGAAGCTTTATGAGGTCGGCTTCTCGCCCCTTCCTCATGGCTCTACCAAAGCCCGTCAGATCACCAAGAATCATCTTCCCAGCACTACATCTACGCCTGGACTGCGTCCCATGGGGACCAAGGATATTGACGCAGTCCACGACTTGCTCGAGCGGTATCTGAAGCGCTTTGATATGAACCAGGCTTTCACAAGAGAGGAAATTGAGCATTGGCTGGTACACAAGGACGGCGAAGGAAAGGAGCAAGTTGTCTGGTCATATGTGGTAGAAGATCCTGAGACACACAAGATTACTGACTTCTTCTCGTTCTACAACCTCCCATCTACGGTCATTCAGCACCCGAAGCATAAGGAGGTGCGTGCTGCTTACCTCTATTACTATGCAACCGAGACCGCATTCACGGAGGATCTAAAGGCCTTGAAAGAGCGTCTTCTACTTCTGATGAACGATGCCTTGATCCAGGCCAAGAAGGTAAGAAACCCAAATAGCTCCTGAATCGGCGTAGTATGTCCCTTATAGCTTACAATACCCGCTACAGGCTCACTTCGATGTGTTCAACGCCCTCACCCTGCACGACAACCCTCTCTTCTTGGAGCAGCTGAAGTTCGGTGCAGGTGATGGCCAGCTTCACTTTTACCTTTACAACTACAGAACGGCCCCTATCCCAGGAGGTGTTAACGAGAAGAACCTGCCGGACGAGAAAAAGATGGGAGGTGTTGGCGTTGTTATGTTATAAAATCTGAGCGCTGTTCATACTCTCTGCCTCAAAATGTATTTACCCGTAACGAGAGGTGGACGAAGAAGTTATGAATCAAAACCCAGTTGACCTGTGACGAGACTCTTCTCATATGATCACAATATCTTGAGATTCCGATAGTCGCCGAGCAATTAGAGAAGGAATTTTAGGTAATGGACTCCAACTGTAGAAACGTCAGTTACCTAAAAAAGCCTAATGCCCAAGGCGCCAAGGCCAAGGCCCGTGACGTCGTCATCCGATGGAAGGGCTAGACTCTCAACTTCTCTTGAATCAACAAAGCAGCCTTTTTACCTCTTTGGTTTAGATGGATACTACTGGCCATCAAGGTATTTGTTACGTATCCAAGGTCTCACCTCAGTGGCACAATCTTGGTCTGCGGGCGCAGTATTCTTTTCCCCGACATACTTTAAGGGCCACCTTGTACAGTACAAAGTACTGGGCCGATAAGCCGAAAACGTTTTATATTGTGATCGACAAATGATACATAAGCAGCAGACCACTTCTAGGAATCCCTCTCAATTTGTCTGTCTGATGCGATTGAGCATACCAATACTTGTTTCACTTGCAAAATGGGGTTAAGCCAGTCGACTGAACTTGGCCCGGCCTCCTCGCCAGGTTAGTAGTCCTATGATTGTGTACTTGACGTGTCCCAATCCACAAAATAGAGAGGATATGTTTTCCCTTGCCTAGTCGCCTATTCAGTTCTAACATCGAGCAGAGGAGCTAAGTCACATGCTTGCTGAACGCTTCGCAACCAAATGCTTCACTCCCTTAGAATTAACCCACTTCAAGGACAATTTCTTTACCCGTGCGACGGGGCAAGGGGAGTTGAAGTACTGGAATGAAAAGATCTTGTCCGACTTTCTAGCTATACCAGATAGCAGTGACGCCGAGTGTCCACTGGATGCTGGTCCGGTGATCTTCCGTATGGTGTCGTACCTGGGGGCCTTTCCGTTCCAGAACACATTGGCTCCAAGCGTACTGACATTCGAGGCCATGGTTAAAGTAGTTGTATTGCTAACCGAGAGATATGGGAAAGTCTTAAGACGAGCGCGGAAGGACAGGATCAGGCTGCTGTTTGGGAGCCTTGCCGATGTAGGGAGGAAGGACGTTGATCAGCCGGCGAACGATGAGGATTCTAAGGAAGATAAGTGCGATTCTTGCGCTATTAAATCCCATGCGCCTGGATTTTCTGTGGATGAGCCTACGAACGATGACGACGAAGACGATGACGACGATCTTGCGCTTGCGGCTTTGGAGTCTTTAGACGCGATTGAGGTGTTCAGGCACGACTCCCGCATTGATAAGGCAGTCTATGAAGCTCGGATATCTATTGCCACATTTCGTCGCCTTCTGATGCTACTCCTTGCCATCTCACCTTTAAAGCCCCTAGAACCAGTAAAGACATATACGTCCGACATGAGTGAAGGGCGAATGCGAACTGTAAGGCAGCAAGCCGATGATATCATAGCAGCATTTCCTCAGGAAGAGTCGGGAGGGATTAGCTATAAAGCGTTTGCTAAAACCATTGATACATCGTTGCCGTATCTATTTGATCCTTTGACGCCACTATTCGAGCATCTACTTTTCAGCAAGAACTTGAATCTGTCCCAAAAGCGTGGCCGAAGCGACTCAACAGAGCCTACAGATGAGACGTCAGAGACACCCTTGCCGACACCTGCATCAATTATGCTCCCGGGAAGCTTCGAGTCTGCGATATTGAACTCAAGCATTGTATCACATCTGTCATTTTTCCTTCCATCCCCCAACGGCAGCAAGAACCTTCTCCGTGATAACTTACGTCTACATCCCATTTTCTCTACGGCAGCGCATGGCTCATCTCTAACCTCATTCTCTCACAATGTTCTTACCTGGCAGTCGGGCACATTATTGCTGCTTGAGGGGGCCGTTGCCGGGCCGTCTGGTGAGCATATGGTCACACTAGGAGCATATTTGCCACAACCCTGGAAATCCGGATCCTCAGCCCAGAGTTCTCGACTTTCGGAGACATCTGCCCTTCCTTGCCTTTTCCAACTGTCTCCGAAACACCTACTGCTGCCCGGGAACCCATCATCTTCAATACAGAATCCCGACACTCCCGCAGCGTATTTCTCCAATCATTCGGGTATTTCGCTTGGCTGTCGAATACCGCCGGCATCTCGGAGCCAACGCCTAGCCCCCTCGCCGCTAGGCGCGGGCAGCCTAACGATAGATACGAGTCTTGAGACGGCAGAATTTCATGTCGCCCCATTCGGGCATAATGGTGTTTTCCTCCCTGCCGGTACCAGCTCACCTTCGGACCATGCCACCAAAACGCACATTGACATCTACAACCTTGAACTATGGGGGTTTGTCCCTGATCCTGATGTTTCCTCCTCCGAGAAGAGTGCCATCGACCTACAAAAAGCGAAGTGGGATTTCGAAGCAAGGGAAGCAGAAAGAAGACGAAGTTTGAATATAAAGGCCGGGGCTGGAGATTCCGCTATGGAGGGAGCTAGATGGTTATTAGAAACGGCAGGTATAATTAGCGATAGTCACGGACGGGGTGGAGGAAGCGTTTGACGATAAATGCGATATGGGTTTTATCTTCTTAAAGCGTTCTGGAGGTACAGGACATTTGATGCTGCAGGCAGTGAATTGGTTCTTGATAATGCACAGGATCTAATGAATACATGTCTTTTGATGAGTGAATCTGGAATGGACAAAGGGCAAATTGCTGTCTTCTAGTAATACATTAATAAGAAAAATTATCAACTTATCTTATACTAATACTCATATTTCAATATCTAAATACTCTGTCCAAGCAAGATGACATCTTCTAGGACATGTATTCATACCGGTATAGAACGGGCTTCATCAGATACATATATCATGGCATTTTCCGAGCTTATGGTAATTAAGGATTCTTTAGGAGTGGAACATAGAAGATCAAGGACATTTTTTTTTTCTATTTTTGAATGACTATCTTATCTTTTTCTTTTTCTTTTCTCTTTTTTTTCTTTTCTTTTTTTTTTCTTTTCTTTTTTTTTTTCTTCTCAGAATAAATTGAATGCAAGTCTGATGTTCGAACCATTACGGGAAGGTCATTGGACTTTGCATAAATCGACTTAAAAATAAAAGTGATCGACCTTAAATTTCGCTCCCGCGTCTCTTTTTCTCTCCGCGACTTAATCGCGCCTTTCCTCCCCTTCAATTACGGTTTTGGCACCACGGTATTTGTCGAGATGGTTTTCATCTCGCATAGTGGCCTATATAACTGCATTACCTATTATTAATCATTATTCATTGCCTTCATGGCCGAAAAACGCAGACTTTCCGCTCGCGAACGCCGCGAACCGGCGTCGAAGAGACGAGCCTCCGAAGCACCCTCTCAATCGCAATCTACACAATCTTCGTCAAAAAAACGAGCTTCGACTGCTGCCGCGCCGCCGACTCCAACCCCACCACCTCCTCCCCCTGTCGAGGTTATCGAAAATCCTCTGCCAACAAAAATCAAAGACGGGGAGGGTCTCCCCACTGTGCCATCACCCCAGCCGAAGACGCTATCCGCGAAGGAGTATCAGTCATATGCAGAAAGGTAGGGTTTTGGATCTTGCTGAGAGTTTGATGTATTTGATCAAAAGGCGATGGTGCCTGACCTGGTTATAGTGCGGTTCTCCTAGCTTCGTTGGAACGATCGAAAAAGAAATGGCTCAGCGATGGCATCCTGGTGCGATACTGGACGAAACCAAAGAAGACCAAACGAGAGCAAATTGAGGGCAAAAACCCTCCCAAGGAATCCATGTCGAAGGTCGGGCCTTGTAACATTGCTGTTGGTCCTCATCTCTTCGATGCTATGCTCTACACCGTCAAAGACCCCAATGCGCCACCGCCAATTCAATACACACCCCCTCAGCGGCCGATGGTTCACTACGGCCACCCTAATAACTTCCAGCAATACCAACCCTATCCTACTCCTCCTCAACATGCACGACAACATCCCCCTCAAAACCCGCCCGCCCACTCGGCTTCCCCCCAGCCGACTTATCAGCAGGGCAATCATCCACCACCGCCGCATCATGCCAGAACACCTAATCAACCTCCTCAACGTCCATCTCAATCGGCCCAGCGGCCGTCACCATCACAGCACTCACAAGCCCAGCCTCCAAAGCCTAGTCCGGATCCAGTGATTCAGATGCTTGCAACCCGAGCTGCCTCAGACCCGGATCTGAAGGCGTTGATGAGAGTGGTCGCCTCGAGCAAAGCTTCTCAAGAACAGCTTCGTGCTTTTCAGGCTCATATCGATGAGCTGAATGCGATCATTCGCGCAAGAGAGCAACAACAACAGCAAAGACAGCAACAGCAACAGCTACAGCAACAGCAACATCAGTCCCACCCCCAAACGCCTAATCAGCCACAGGCATCGCCGAGGACACCGCAACAAGCATCTCAACCACCACCGACATCCCAAAAACCTTCACAGCCTCCACAACCTCCACAACCCCCGCAGCAGCCAAGCCAGCAACAGAACCAACAACAAAAGAAGCCTACCACACCATCACAACAACCAGCACAGCCACGGCCGCAGGAACAGCCTTACCCACGAGTTGAAGTCCATGTCCCGAAACCCCCGCCGTCAGTAGTCTCTACGCCTGAGACCCCTAGTGCAAGTGCGCCGAATCAGTCCCAAACACCATCACAGAAGCCCAGTGTAACGCCACAAGTCAAACAGGAGCCTGGGGTTGCAGCTGCTCAGCCCTCGCCCACTGCAGAACCGTCCGCAAATATTAAGCAACAGAGTCCTGCGGTGCGGCCTATGCCACCTCCACAGAACCAATCCGCTGGATCGCGACCGGGGCCTCCATACCCACCTTACCAGCAGCCACCATATCAGGGCCATCCACCTGCGATTCAGTCACGGCCTCCGCAGTACGGGTCTCCGGCTCCCTACTATCGACCAGCTCCCCCGCCACCACCCCCGAGATTGAACTACAAGTCGGTTGTTTTCGAGTTCACATCACCCTTAACACCGTATGGAAGTAGCACTTCGGGTCATGCTGGCTCTGGAGATCGTTACCTGTTTCCAGAGTATACTATATTGGAATGGCTTCCAGACGGGAACACCGTTCTTGCATCTTTTTTGCTTGTTAGAAAGGTGGATCCGAACACCCCCTTTCCTATAGAGATAGCATCAGAAGTGGCAAACTCGCGAACTAAAGGCAAGTCGGCGTCAAGGTCGAAGAAGGGGGACAAAAACAAAGACAAGGATAAAGAGAAGGATAAAGACAAAAGCAAAGAAGGCGAGAAGTTGGAGGGAAAGGAGATTGAAAAGGCGAAAGGGGAGAGTACTGCGCAACCTCCTACCAGCCAGACTGCCGCTGCTGATAGTAAACCGACCCCAACTGAAGGGGAAAAGCCAGCTGGTGGTCAAGTTGACCAAAAAGCTCCGCCAGCCACCACAGCAAGTCAACCCGACTCAGACAAGCCTCAGCCCAAAGACAAGCCCGAAGACGCGGCCAAGGCTACCAACCTGAAAGAATATTACCAACCTGTTACATTCCGCATTCATAGCTCCAACGCTAAAGTCCTCGAGCCTTTATCTCGAGTGGTCAAGCCTCCTGATGAGGTGCGCAAGTACATGAATGAGATCATGGACCGGGCAGAGCGCGCTCCTGATGGGTTCCTTGCATTCCGACTACCACGCGAAGAAGCAGGCGACGAGCATGATGTAGAGGATAAGAAGAAGAGTGGAACGCCAGTCTCTGCAAACCGCAGCCGGCTCTCTAGGGGCCGAGCGGTTGATGATGAATCAGACATCGAAAACAGAGAGGAGTCCGCTGAGGAAGAAGAGGAAGAGGAGCTGAAGGATTATTACGGGCCACCAACTGGACTTGTACCGATGGGTCTATAAACCATTGAGTCTCGCGTAGCCGGTCTTTTTCATTCTACTATCGGCCGCAATTTGATATTCGATAATTGTACTTTTAGGTGTTGTATCACGTCTTATGTATGATGAACAGACCGAACTATTTATACCAAACAGATTAGATCGCTTTTTTTAGAAGGCGGTAAAAGAAGCGGTGTACGATAAGAAGCTTATCTCCCTCTTAATTCCGATAAAATGACCTTAACAATTTCTACGATCAACAACATCACTGAAGGAGTAGTATAAAGATGGTTGAACTTCAGTCCATTTTCAAAAAGGCCTACTGGTCGCTGGCTGCCGGCGGTCTTGTCTACGTGAGCATCATTTTTGCCTTGACGTTCCCAACCGTTCAAAGATTGTAGGCTCTCATGCTTTCACTTCAAGTTTGCTGTGCTTCGTCGCTTACAGTCTTGGTATAGTGCCCTCTATGCTCACAAGGCCAATCCAGCTCTCTGGGAAGACGTCGACCAGGTTGAATCTTTCGGTTTCCTGAGTATGTTACGGCCTCCTACTCTTAAACGACAGATCATGCAAGGAGTACATTAACGTCAGTAGAGACACAGGTCCAGCCATTCAATCTGGTGACACCTGATAATGAAACCCTCTACGCGTGGCATCTGCTCCCTCCTCACCTCTGTCGGGAGCACGAGGAGAAGTTAAATGCCAATGAACCCTCCGGTCCAGCGAGTGACTATACCAAAACTCCCGCCTACGAACTGCTGGCAAATGATCCCAATGCCAGGGTCGTGGTGGCTTGTACGTCTACCATATTTAAAGCCCAGGACTTATAAGCTAAACCATTCCGTCCAGTCCACGGCAATGCCGCTCACATCGGCTCCGCTCAACGCCCGGAAACCTACCGCATGCTTCTGGGCCTGTCGACACCCTCCAACCCAATCCATGTCTTCGCCATTGATTACCGCGGCTTCGGCATCTCCACCGGATCCCCGACAGAAGAAGGCCTAATCACCGATGGAGTCGCCCTGCTCAACTTCCTCACCTCCAGTCCATTGAACATCCCTCCGTCTCGAATCGTCATCACAGGCCAGAGCCTCGGAACAGCCGTCAGCGCCGCGGTAACCGAGCGTTTTGCATTCGGATCTCCCGACCCAACTGCCATCCAGCCCGCAATCAAAGACCCCGAACCCTTCGCCGGCGTCATCCTCATCGCATCATTTAGCAATATACCTAGTCTCCTTGATACCTACAGCCTGAAGGGCCTCACACCTCCGATCCTATCCCCTCTTGTTGGCTACCCTCGTGTGAAGAACTGGACGAAGAGCCATGTCATTGATCGTTGGGATACCGCTGCGCGAGTGGCACGGTTAACGGGAGTTGGGCCAACAGCTCAGAATGATTCGGCCATTGGTTATGCGGATAAGGGTTTGGATTTAACCGTTGTGCATGCGTATAACGATGCCGAAATCCCATGGTACGAAGGACGTCGCGTTTGGGTTGCTGCGACAGGGGAGAACGATAAGAATGCTCCTGGGCGTCTCGTCCACGAGAGGAAGGACCCGAAGAGTCAGAATGAAGTGCTTATCTGGGAGAACAGATCTAGCAAGAACGCCGGTGTGGTTAAGAGTGTTAGATGGGAGCGTGTGCCATACGGTGGTATGTTTATTTATGCGACCCTTCCAAAAATGAGAGTAAAGGCTAACTTAACACAGGTCATAATCGCGTTGCGACATTCTCTGTTGCTGCTCTTGCTGTGCTTAGAGCTTTCGAGCAGTGAAGGTGCGCTTTAGGACTTCAACTCGGTAACCCCCCGACGGTGAAACCTGCCTTCTGTGGGACCCATAGCCTTTATTTATAATGTTGTAAAGATATAGATAAGAATATATGATTCATGCCTTGTATTCGGAAAGTATATGAGAGGAGATGAAAAGACCCAGAAGATATATGTACAACCTGTAAACCCACCCAAGGTACAATAGATAACGAACACTGTTTTAATCACGCTCGAAATTGATTTTTAAAATAATATCTTCGTAAGCCCACAGGGTCTAAAATGTATATAATACATGACACAAATTAATGAAAAAGATGGTAAAAAGAAAATCTCGCCTCCATCCGAGCACTCATTGAAGAACGTAAACCGGCCGATGAATATGGGATAAGGAGACGCTCAAAAACAACTCCAATAGTAAAACATGTCAAAAACTCTTGGTCTAGCCGTAAGAGGTTTATTTCTTGTGACGGTCGGCCTGAGCCTTGAGGTACTTCGCGATAAGTTCCTTTTGGACTTGAGGAGGACACTTCTCATAATGGCTGAATTCCATCGTGTATTCACCCTTACCCTGAGTGGCCGCACGCAGGTTGCTGCTGAAGCCGAACATGCCGTTCAAACTGCAATCGGCGTACACAGTGAATTCATCAACGCCAACCTCGGAATCGTTGATGGTGGCATTGCGCTTGTTCAGGAGCGAGATGACATCACCCTGGAACTCAGCGGGAGCAGTCACAACAGTCTTCATCATAGGCTCAAGAACAGCTGGGCCGCTGTCCATGAATGCCTTACGGAAGGCCTGTTGGGTGGCATTCTTGAAGGACATTTCAGAGGAATCCGTCATGTGGGTGGCACCATCATTGATGACCATCTTGGTACCAAGCACCTTGTGACCGATAAGAGGTCCCCTCTCGCAAGCAAGATGGAAACCCTTCTCACAAGCGAACAGGAACTTCTCAGAAATACTTCCACCAACAATCTGCTCCTCAAAGACGTTGTCATCGAGCTTGCCGGTTGGCTCCATCCAACCAACCACACGGGCGTAGTCTCCAGGACCTCCCGATTGCTTCTTGAGCAGATGGTCGAACTCAACCCGGTTGCCGAGGGTCTCGCGGTATGCGACCTGCGGCGGGCCAGTCTCGCAGTCAACACTATATTCACGACGCATGCGCTCCACGTAAATATCAAGGTGCAGTTCACCCATTCCAGAGATAAGAGTCTGTTCACTCTCGACATCGTAGGTCACCCGGAAGGTAGGATCTTCTCTCTGGAAACGAGCCATAGCTTTTGAGAATTTGGCGGCATCCTTGTTGTTCTTGGGCTTGATCGAAAGAGAGATGACAGGCTCAGGAACGAACATAGAAGACATGGTATAGCCAAGTTGTCCATCAGTGAAAGTATCACCAGAGGCACAGTCAACACCGAAGACGGCACAGATTTCACCGGCACCGACCTCACTAACTTCCTCCATCTCATTGGAATGCATACGGACAATGCGAGGAATCTTGATCTTCTTATCGTTACGGGCATTGAAAACATTGGCACCCTTACGGAGGGTTCCTTGGTATACACGGATGTATGTCAACTGACCGAAGTTGCTTTCTTCCAGCTTGAAAGCAAGACCAACCAGTGGAAGGGACTGGTATGGGACAAGTTTTACCGAGGCCTCATCACGCTTCTTGTCAAGGGCAAGGTTTTGCACCTCCGCAGGGTTGGGAAGGTAGTCAACGACACCGTCCAGCATAGGTTGCACGGACTTGTTCGCCAAAGCAGAGCCCATGAAGACTGGAGTGAACTTCAGGCCAATGGTTGCGCGGCGGATCGCAGCCTTCAACTGCTGCTCGGTAGGCTCTTCTTCAAGAATAAAGAGCTCGGCGATCTCATCATCCACATCAGCAAGAGTCTCGATGAGCTTCTTCCGCCTTTCCTCTACAGTGCTCTTGACTTTCTCGGGAATTTCTTCCGTTTCAAAGAGCTCCTCACCGCTGGGTCCTCTGTTGTAAATCGCCTTCATGCGAATCAAATCGACCACACCTTCGAATTCGTCCTCAGCACCGATAGGCACCTGGACCGCAGCAGCGGGAAGCTTGAGCTTGTTGTTGATCTGGTCGACAGCCTTGAACGGGTTGGCTCCCATACGGTCCATCTTGTTGACGAAGGAGATTCTGGGAACGTTGTAACGTCTCATCTGTCGATCGACGGTAATGGTCTGAGATTGGACACCTGAAACAGCACACAGGATCATGACGGCTCCATCGAGAACACGCAGCGCTCTTTCGACTTCAATGGTGAAGTCGATATGTCCAGGTGTATCAATCAAGTTAAAATGATACTTGTTTTCCTTGCCATCCTCGTCCTTCTTCACCCAGTCACAGAATGTGGCAGCGGATTGGATAGTGATACCCTTTTCACGCTCCAAGTCCATGGAGTCCATCTTAGCACCAACCTTGTCACCTCCACGAACCTCGTGAATTGCCTTGATACGGCCGGTGTAGAAAAGGACACGTTCGGTACATGTAGTCTTGCCGCTGTCGATGTGCGCCTATAACAGAAGTACGTTAGAATGCGCTGGCTTTGACGGATGTTCTTGGACTGTCTTACAGCGATACCGATATTCCGGACTCTGGACAGCCGCTCTGCCTCAACAGGGTTAAGGTTCTCAATGATTGCCTCCTGAGACAAGTTGTCCGAGGCAGCGGCTTCAAGACTATACAGTAAGAATTGTGCGGTTAGCAATTGGATCAAAACAAAGTAACGATAGATATTTATTCAAAAGATAGTACTTACACAGCAGCGGCAGTACCTGAGGCATATCTCCTTTGCTGGAGATGTCTGTTCAGGACAGACTGATAAGCCGGGGCAGCAGTGGGAGAACGGAGAACAGCCGTCGACGCGCATCTTCTGGTAAGGAAGTTCTGAGACTGAAGACGAACGGCAGATCTGGGTAAGCCAGAAACGGCGCGGTATGGCAACCGCGCGAGAGAAGGACACCTCATGACTATCGTCCACCCACACGGGAATGCTGATGCTTTGGGATCCCAAGAGTCGCGATCTTTTCGCCGGCTCCGAAAAAAAGTTCGGGGAAGCCAGGAACGCCTCACGTGATAAACAATCGATTGGCCATTCAACGACCATCAAAACATAATGTTAATACTACTCCGTAGTACAGGCAGGTATGGTACGTATGCAATTCATTTCATTTCATGACAATACCACTGACCCACAGTGTCTTTGACCGCCTTTGATTTTGCCACCGATCTTCATTTAGTATCAATTTATCATCGTGAACCTACTTCTTACTTATAGAATGTGTTGATCACTAGGGTTATTTATTTTCTTTACTTTACTACTATTGGTTCTCTTCTCTTACTCGAGGCAGTCACTAAAATGCGGCCATCTTTGCAATTGCTCGCTAGCGTATCCCGCGGCCAGTCGTCGAAGCTTAGGAAGCCGGCAATGAGTTTGGACCATGTCAGTAGCTCATGGCTATGTCATTTTATTCTTCTTTGTACACTATTGACATCTTAAATAGTTCATCCAAAGGCAGCGAGTTCTCGGGTTCTGGAGGGAGATTACCCGAGCATTACATAGTCAGATTGTCCAGGTTATCACGGAAGCAGCATCAATTACTGACTAGCTTATGCAAAAGAAATCCCCAAATCGTCGACACGGGACGAATTGCGCAGTTACGCTCGCCATGAGTTTGAGCGCCACCGCAATATAACAGATTTGGTATGCACAATATGCTGTTTGGCATCTAGGTCGGCCTGTGGCTAACCAATCTTTACTAGCAACATATACGGTACTTGCTTTCGGTATGGATTTGCACAGTTATAGATCTGACATACTTCTAACCGCACACAGACAGGGAAATCGGAGTTTGAGATGATGAGACGGTACATCGATGAACAGGCCTCTCGCTAAGTTGCCTGTGATTGTTTCGAGTTTCTAATATTAGATTGAAGCCTATGAGTTTTAAACGGATCTATCGGCACATGCCCAATACGCAGGGCGATGTGCCAAGATGCAATGTATAGTGTGACTATAAGGAGCTACGGAGATGAAGCGTTGGAGATGAGAATATCCTATGCATAGCAATCTCTGAATGTATATATGTACAATATGATACCCAAATTCAATTGAAAGTCGTCCACCTAAAAAAATCGTACAATGTTATCCTTGTCCCTATCAAACCTAGTTCCTCCTCGACAACAACTCCTTCACTGCATCTAACACACCAACAGACTTCTCCTCGGAACGCTCGATAGCGGAGCGAGCAGCATCATGCTCAGCACTAGGCTTAGCAGCTGTCTTTCCTGCCTCCGCGGCCGCTGTCTCCATAGCCGCATGACGTTGCCGCCAGTCCTTATCCTCCTTGTCGCGAATTTCTAGCTCACGCAGCCAGGCATCCCGCTTCTCCTGACTCTTGCGCTCTTCCACCATCTTCTCGAATTCCTTGCGCTGCTGTCGCTCAGTTTTGAAGTACATGCCTCCGACAACGACGGCGATAAGGGTGAAGAATTGGGCATAGATACGGGCACGGAACATCCGGTTCATTTCGACCGAGTCACCGGCCTTCATCGATCGGTAGGCGCGGTAGAGAGCATAACTGGTAGCTGCGCATCCTGCAATCCAAAGTCGGATTAGCGTAGTCCTAATAGGCAAAACTGAAGCAGTTAAGAGTTATTCCATACCGAGCGGAATCAAGGGCTCCTCCTTGAGACGTCTACGGAACTTCTGCAAAGAAGTTTCCTCCTCGAACTGACTAGAGGCCCATTCAAGTTAATGCTTGTTCCCTGCGTTCCTTGCGCGGATTATAGAATGGTCCGGGTACGTACGGGTTGCCATCGAATGAAGATGGAACATGGTCGCCACTCATTTTTTCAAAAATAAGGATATTACGCGGGGGGAAAGATCAACTTGAAGAGAGATTAGAGGATGCGAACGTTGCGAAGCGGAGAACCGTACCGGTGGTGATGTTTCAGAAGTCTGATGCTCCGAATGAGCTTCAACGTCGCAGTCTTTAAAATGGTCAACTGAGTCAAAACCAAGACTTAGCTGTTCATTACAAACCTTATCTGAACACTCTTAGATTGTCCACTTGAGTGGTAGGAGAAGAAGATATCAAGGAGGTTGTTTTACCTGAGAAGAAAACATGACGTCGCAAACCTTGGGACTTGGGTAATTTTCATACCGTACCATACATCATCATACGATACACATTCATTGATCGCATGTCGAGGACGGATCTATTCAAAATACGAATAGACGACTATGGATGACGAAGAGAAGATTTTAATGACTTCTACTGGATTCCGGAACCTAGAAGACACCTAATTATTGCATTATACTTTCTAGTCCTTACACCATGCAATACGTAGGGTCCCTTGAAGGATAGGTTGCTGCAATGTTGCGGAGATTGAACACTGCGAAAGGTGAACGATATGAATTAGAGCCAGTTAGACATGCCTATTGAGCTAATTATCAGTATAGTTCCAATACGTATACCATAAGATCTATAATTGACATCAATTCGTTCACCGGCGGGCCAGAGACCGTATGATCCCAAGTCCCTCAAGAGGCTACTGTTATGTACTTAATACAGCGCCTGAGACCCCAGTTCGTTTGGGCGAAAAGGACCAGTGCAACTTTATCCGAATCGCTGTGTACACTAGGAACATGGCAGCGCGGTGTCTCTTCACTCGTCATCACCAGAGAGTATTCCCTACATGCCTATCGAAGTATGGAAGGGGATATACTCTGCGGCGGGGACGGAAGGATTTAGGGCTGAGGATGAGGGTTGCTGACATAACCTCATCTGCTCCGATCACGGAATTTTATCTCCCCGCGGCGAAGATAAGTATTCATTTGCCCGTCATCTACAACTTCGGTTCCAATTCTCTTGTCCGCGCTTTGGCTGTGTGTTTTATCTTGCTGCTTAAGATCAATCTCTGACTCGTCTCTACGTGGACAGCATTATGTCCGCAGAATCCTCTACAAATGGCACTGCGACGCCCGTTTCATCGAAGTACAGCAACCTGGCTCTGACCGAGTACTCAACAGTGCCCACGCCTGACTCAGAACAGGAAGATCGAAAGCAATTGGGAGTACCACCCGATTGGGGTATTCCGGATGCTTTTTTACTTCCCAATGGCTATCCAGATGTGAGATATTCAACTAAATTCTCCGTAAAAGGCAATCTAGTTCGTCTCTGACTCACTCGCCACCGTACAGTATCTCCGATTGATCTTAACATCCCGCGTTTACGAGGTCATCAATGAGACTCCCCTTCATCATGCAGTCAACCTTAGCAACCGCTTGGAATGTCGTGTACTTCTGAAACGGGAGGACTTGCTCCCTGTGTTCAGTTTCAAGCTCCGTGGAGCCTACAACAAGATGGCACATCTGAATCATGAGCAGAGATGGAAAGGTGTCATCGCATGCTCTGCAGGTGAGACGTCCTCAAAGCCAGTAATATATATGATAATTGGCTTACACATTGTAAAGGTAACCATGCACAGGGTGTTGCTTTTTCCGCACGTCATTTGAAGATTCCAGCAACAATTGTTATGCCCTCGGGCACCCCGGCTATCAAGCACCTGAACGTCGCTCGCCTCGGCGGAAGTGTGATTCTTCACGGAGACGACTTCGATGCTGCGAAGGCGGAAGCGCACCGCTTAGAGAAGCAGCACGGATTAACGAGCATTCCTCCTTTCGATGACCCTTACGTGATTGCAGGCCAAGGAACCATCGGAATGGAAATCTTGCGCCAGGCAAACTTGCAGAAGCTGGAAGCTGTCTTCTGCGCTGTTGGAGGAGGAGGATTGATTGCTGGTATCGGAGTCTACCTCAAGCGCATTGCACCCCATGTGAAGATCATCGGAGTGGAAGCTCATGATGCGAATGCTATGGCTCAGTCCTTGGATTCTGGGTCTCGTGTGCTGCTCAAAGATGTGGGGCTGTTTGCCGACGGTGCTGCTGTGAAGGCTGTTGGAGAGGAACCCTACCGGCTGGCTCGTGAAGTAGTTGATGAAGTCGTTCAGGTTTCTACTGATGAGACATGCGCCGCGATCAAGGATGCGTTTGAGGACACCCGATCTATCGTCGAGCCGGCAGGCGCCTTGGCCCTGGCAGGTCTCAAGAAATATGTTTCCTTGTACCCCGACCCTAACCCTAACCGGGAGCTGGTTGCTATTACATCCGGTGCGAACATGGACTTCGATAGACTACGGTTCGTGGCTGAGCGTGCTGCCCTGGGTGAGCGGAAGGAGGCGCTCTTGAGTGTGAACATCCCCGAACGGCCTGGCTCTTTCGCTAGGCTAGTCGAGGTCATTCTCCCTCACGCGGTCACCGCATTCAGTTACCGTTATGCTCGGGACGAATCTGCCGATGTCTTTATGGGTATCTCCTTGTCTGCCTCTACTGGGCAGAAGGATCTGACGAAGATCATGGAAGAACTGGACAAGGGTGGCATGAAGGCGAAGGATTTGAGCGACGACGAGCTTGCTAAGAGACACGTCCGCTTTTTGGTTGGTGGACGCTGCGACGTGAAGGATGAACGTTTGTTCATGTTCGAGTTCCCAGAGCGTCCTGGTGCTCTGGCCAAGTTCCTGACCACCCTCCGACCCAGCCAGAACCTCAGTTTGTTCCACTACCGTAACTACGGTGGTGACGTTGGAAAGGTGCTTGCTGGCATTCAGTGCCCACCATCTGAGAAGGACCAGCTGGAGGCCTTCCTAAAGGATCTGGGCTATCCTTTCAGCGAGCATACCGACTCGTCCACTTACCACACCTTCCTTCGTTCTTGAATTACTCCTAAAGTGGGCCAATCCTTTACGAATCGTGTGTTGTAAAATCGGTCGGGACTCATTTCGGTTGAAATTTTAGTATGGCGTTCGGATGGAGCATAAAATTGATAGATCTCAAGCTGGTATTGATCAGCTTTTCATATCATATCTTAATGCAAGACTTTTTTTTCTTCTTTCCTGCTTGCATCGCACGCTTATATGATGGCTCTACGGAAGGTATAAGTATTGACTTTATGCCAACCAAGTAACAAAAATCATTACAAGTTATCTCATCAACAGCTTAGTGGTACACTTTCACTTCGTACTCTTCGTTATACTGAAATACGCGACTAATATTTAAACGAAGACCACCGAACAAGTTTCCATCCAGTCGCTTGCATTAGCGATAGGAAAGTAGTCCGTCGACTAGTCCATGCCTCATCTAGAGATCGGCCTTGCAGCCCAATGTCTGCCCTATTTCTCCAACTATGTGGCATACTTTTGGGTAAACCGCATTTGAATTAGTATTGAGCGCATCTCCGGCGCCGAGACTCTCGCTAGCCTTAAGTAATGGCATTGGTGTTTGTAGACACCGCCCTGGACTCCTGTAGACGGCTATACGAAGTTGTTCGTGTAGGCCAAACTAGAAGTTTCTTTGGCGATGATGCCGGGCATACCCTGGCATGTTTTTGAGAGATTCTGACATGCGGATTTGGTTTTCAAGCGGGATGAAAGTGAAAGTGAATTCGCCGTTCGCAGTACTGGAAGTAGATTCACTTGCTGTGAACTCTTCAGCGTCTACTACGATGGCGTTCTTGTCACTAGCTTGCCCTGTACGAGGTCTTTCATGTATTCGAAAAGCTCTGGCTTCCGAGACAGGACGATAACCCTTCAGAGGCTAGACGTTTGCTCTCGTACACTCTGCCCACTTATCCATGGAATCCCAGATGGCGTCCGCAGCATAGTGGCTGGGGGCAGTAAGAGCCTGTTTATCGTGTCTCCGAGCATCAGAAACTGGATTACGGTTTTTGGACGTGTGACTTGACCTTCGATACGCCACGATAAGACAGACTCCAATGCAAGCACTGCCTTGGCAACCATAATGATTTGAAAAGGCTTTCGGGTGGCATCCTTCATAAAAACAACCTGCAAGCCCTACCGGTGAATGCTGTTCATCCTGTTTACTAGTAGCTTGATGTGCTCGTACATGGACGGTGAGGCGGCATATATAGGGTGTTGATCACAACCGCAGTCGTAGAAAGTACATTAAGTACATCCGTACACAATACATCTCGTCGGCATGGCTAATCTAGTCGTCCATGATGTACATGTACCGCCAGACACCGATCTTTTTAAGGCGGATCATAAGTCCACTCCGAGGTACCCAAGAACTCATCACCACCCATGGCTATATTGCCAAACGTTGGAGTCACGGCAAGATTGGAAATATCTTCCTGCCGGAGAGCGACAAATATTGTGCAAAGCGAGGTTCGCCCCCTTCCCTCCCGATATCGGGGGCCTACTTTCAAAGTCCAGACCTCGTGTGCCGATGAATGACAACGAATGCTATTGTTCTGGGCGACGATCTCGATATGTCCTCCAACGCACTATGCTTTATACAGGATGGCTCCCGTACATAAAAGGGCAGTTATATATGGCCTGTCAAATATGCATCTTGGCCTTGATGTGCTGATCTGCCAAGTTCGGAAGCCTCGATGTCAGATAGACCGTGCTTTGTTGTATAGAGAGTCCATCGTTAATTTCTCGGGATTAGCAAAACGAGGTGTCTGGTGATTTTATTAAAAAAAATATATAGATAATCGGGGTTTATATATAGTTTTATTTTCTTTCAGAAAGCTCCACTGAGTTTAGCAACGCTGTATCGAGGTTGAGGATGATCCCAAGTCACTTAAAGGATAAGGACATGTTCAATGCAAACGGTCAGGCAAGGGGAGATGAAAGGGGTTTATATAGATAATAGTAGTGCATTAGATAAAGGAAAATTCTGGGAATACTCAGAAAAGCGCAGTTGAATGCAGCATCATTCATTCCATTGAATCCATGTTTCGGTATACCCCAAAGCCTTGTGATTGGTCGCTTCAGTCAACCAATCAAACCCCCCAAATACACAAGCGATACCGGAATACCGGCACAACCAAATCTCCGACTCACATTTGCTCCGAATATCATCAAACCATCAACGCGGATAATTAAGAGAAATCTCCAAACCCCACCCGCCCTTATAAACCTGTCCCAAGACCAGCGCGGTCTCATCCAGACGATACCGGTGGCCCCGATATTCCTAACCAACCCGCCAACAACCAACAACAATGGTGTCCTTCCGCTCCCTTATTGCTCCCTCGACCGGTCTCTTCCGCCAGTTTCTCCGCAAACCGCTAGCCGGTGGTTTCCTTGCACGGTCATTCTCGCAATTAACGACCCTGTCTCTTACCAATGGTCTCCGGGCTTTGCGCTCCGGAAAGGAGCAGGCTGGCAATGTTAGTGTCGCCGCGTCGACAGTGAGACAGTTGGATCAGATTCGGGGAATGAAGACCCGCTCGTCGGTCAAGCGGTTGTGCGACGGTTGCAAGGTATGAGAGATTGGGTTGTTTTGTGCCCTCGCAGCTTCTCTTCTTTTTAGAGCCGGGGGTCAGATTGCTGCTTTGTATGTGATGTGGGATGCTAATGTTGGAATAACAGCCCGTTCGGAGAAAGAACAGAGTCTATATCATTTGGTGAGTCTCTTTGCTGTGCGATTTGAGGGATGTTGCATATGCTAATATGAGTTCAGCTCGAAAAACCCTAAGCACAAACAGCGTCAAGGAAAATAAACGCAAGTCGGGAGAGGTGTACGACCATTTCAATCTACTGCATTCATGCTCGATGGTTTTCGGAAGAAGCCGAAAATACATGATGTGACGGCTCTTAATACCGGAGGCAGAGATACTTTTTGTGCATATACTGGATATACGGGTTCTCTTTGAGACTGGGACTTTGCGCATTTTGATTTGATTGGGATATGGGCGCTTATTTTGTTGCATGTATATTAGAGCTAAGCATTTCTTCTCATTTTCCTTTTTAAGTCCGTCATGAAAAGACCTAATGGGACTATGCGCTTGCGGGAGTCTTATCTATAAGACCACCGAAGGCACGTTGTGCAACTCTTATCACCTGCTGAGCCTTTTTCAGCGTCGGTAGAATTACGCGCATAAGGAGAGAGTTCATAACTCGTTTTATATATTTTGTCATATATGTCCCTCTATGACTGCAAGGGCTCGCCCATGCCGCCAAAGGTGACACTCTTGATCGTGAGGAATTCATCAATGCCGTACTTACTGCCCTCACGGCCGAATCCGCTCTGCTTGACACCACCAAACCTAGAAGCAATTAGCACTAGTGATTTGTGAGAAGAGTACAGTGGTACCTACGGAGAAGCGACATCGCTGATGAGGCCAGTGTTCACACCAACCATACCCACTTCCAAGGCCTCCGCAACCCGGAAGATGCGCTTGACATTGCCACTGAAAAAGTAACCAGCCAGACCAACTTCTGCACGGTTCGCCAAGTCAACAACCTCCTTCTCGGTCTCGAATGGGAACAATCCAGCCACAGGTCCAAAGGTCTCCTCAGAGGCAACCAACATATCTTTGTTCATATCGGTCAAAACAGTCATGTCATAGAAGTTAGGGCCCAAGTCTGACAATTTACGGCCTCCAGTCGCGACCTTGGCTCCCTTCGATTGGGCATCGCGGACATGCTCGTCGATCTTTTCGATGGCGCGTCCATGGATGACAGGGCCATGGGTAATACCTTCCTCGAACCCTGCACCGACCTTGAAGCCTTTAACCTTTTCAACGAAGCGCTTCACAAATTCGTCATAAATGCCTCTCTGCACGTAGATGCGGTTGGCGCAGACACAGGTCTGGCCTGAACTGCGGAACTTAGAAGCAACTGCTCCAGCAACTGCAGCATCAAGGTCTTCCACATCGTCAAAGACAATGAAGGGGGCATTTCCACCAAGTTCCCAAGACACCTTCTTAACGGTAGAAGACGACTGTTTCATCAGGAGCTTACCGACATTGGTTGAGCCAGTGAAGGACACCTTGCGAACTTCCGGGTGGGTGGTCAGCGCTTCGCCTACCTCTGGTGTGTTCTTCAAGGAAGTCACGATGTTGAAAACACCCTTCGGGATACCAGCACGGTGTGCCAATTCTGCCAATGCATTGGCAGTGAATGGGGTCTCCCCTGGAGTCTTGACCACAACAGTGCAGCCTGCCGCCAACGCTGGCCCAGCCTTCCGAGTGATCATTGCTGCAGGGAAGTTCCATGGGGTGATCAAGCTGCAAACTCCCACAGGCTGTTTGAGTGTCATAACTCTGTTACCTGCCACCGAGGAAGGAATAGTGTCTCCATAAATTCGGGGCGCCTCCTCACTGAACCACTCAAAGAAACCTGCGGCGTAGTTCACCTCACCCTTGGCGTCCGCGAGCGGCTTTCCGTTCTCCCAAGTGATCAATGTTGCTAAGTCCTCGGCATTGTCGATCATCAACTGGTACCACCGGCGCAGCATCCGAGCACGCTCGCGGGCCAGTGTTGTGCGGAATTTAGGGAAAGCCTCTGTGGCAGCCTGAATGGCCTTTTCGGTGTCGGCAGCATTGAACTCAGGGCATGTTCCGATGAGCTTTCCTGAAGCAGGATCTAGAAGAAGATAAACAGATTAGAGGGCGTCTCCGCTGTTGCTGAGCTTCAAGTGTCTTACCGTGAACTTCAAATGTTTGCCCTGACTGGGCACCTACCCATTCCCCATTGACATATGCCTTCTCAATAAAGAGAGATTGATCTTTCAGCTATTAGCCCACCATAGTCAGTCGATTACTCAAAAATTGACCAATTGATCAACAATAGATCTCTCACCGGCGGCACAGTATGGCCCATACTGTATAGTCTCTTAGCGTAAACTGGTGGTGGGATTGTAAATGGATATCGGGGTCTGGATCTGAGCAATTGCCGTGACACTGGACGAAGAAGCCTGTCCATGACCTGAATTAATACCCCCTGCCTTATTATTAATACAAAATGCGAGGAAGGTTAAGAAAAGCCGACTTCCGTGAGCAGCCTCTGCTTCGCCTTTGGAGATGGTGCGGGGAAGCTTGGGGATATGGTCAAACACTGGAGTTTTCGGGTTGTTTTTACGGAGTTGGACAGCTGGAAAATATAGCAAGACAGAGAAGACCTTTGCTTCAGACTTATATACTGGAAGTGCGAGGTTGACCCATCGCGTGGAGACTAATCATTGTTGAGAATGCCTCCGAGCTGCTCCCTGTATTGCCGTCCAGCGGGGAAGCTCCGCGTCACGTGGATCGACGTCATTTCTCTATTCTAGAGCCAATAATCCGTGAATATGGCAGATTCGACTATTCTGCGAACCATACACACGATGGTGTCATATACTCGACTAATTGGTCCTTTTTTTCTCCTACTTTGATACTTTTTTAGAGGTAGAACCGCAGTGGCTGTCATATAGATGCTTGAGCGACTATGAAATCATTAATGTGTAACTGCATTACCATATCGATATGCCGATCAAGACCTCGGCAACTTAAGCCAATTATAAGCCGCATTCCAGACACCTTCGGTGGTGTTCTCCAATCATACTGTACAAGGTTTTCCAGTGATACAGGACCGTACAATCAATTTTACCTTATCATGCTTTTTCGAGACTGTTCAATTTAGAATGATAGTAGGGTTACCGTCAGCCCAGAAAGAACGTAGTAATAACATAGGATGTATGAAGATGATTACAGCTGTAACTCAGTCTAATTTATTTGAACTTGCATTATGAAGATAACTCTATAATCTACGAGGATAGACGGGCATGCCACATTTTAAACACCATTAACCATCAGTATCGCCAGCAGGGCCGACAATGGAAGACTTGGATTTTGCGTCAGTACTCTTCGGGCGATATCCAGGATGCATGCGTCTCATGTGCAAGTTGAGATTCCATGTTCGTGCGAACCCATTGATATGCCGAGGACACGTCCTGACGGGGCATATTATATCTTGCTTGCGGTGTTGACCCTTGCCTTTGAGCTTGGTCACCTCGTCGGTATGATCAGTAGCAGGGCTAGTAGCTCGAGTGCTAGAAGCTTTCTTCACAGAAGCCGTGCGTGAGAGAGATCGTTTGGTACGAGGAGGCGAAGGAGGTGGCAGCGAAGCTTCAGCTTCCTCAGGCTCAATTTCTGCGTAAGTCCAGGTAGAAGAACCTCTATTCTGAACTTGCTGTAAGGTACCTTCTTGCAAAACTCGAAACTCCATATCTTCACGAAACAGCGCGGCACATCTTTGTGAAGAACGCATTACCACGTCTGGCGGAAAGCCGATCATGGAAGCAATTCCTAGGACTTCGCTCCAGTCGCGAAGGCCAAGACGCATACGACTTGCAGATCTTTTGCGGTCACTGCCAGTTGAACGCCCCCGCGGCCTTGAGTACTCTGAATTTGATTGACGCCGTGAGCGGGGCCGGGAAGATGCTCGTCCACTTGATGCACGCCCACTGTGAGAACGTGGACGGCTTGACCCAGTTCGAGCGGATGACCTGCGTGTGCGTTTCCTACCTCTCGATTGACTTCGCTCGGCGGTAGCTTTTACTGTCCTTCTCTTGCGCGATGAGATGCTAGAGGCGATACTTTCTGTATCTGTTTGCCACTCACTCGCGGAGCTGTCGTCCGCTCCTACTCCACCATTTCGGGCGTTGTGAAGAGCCATAAGTAGGTCATCGAATTGGGTGAGTATATTTCGAGTCAGCGGTCGCAATTGGAGTCGTGACTTTTCGTCATCAGCCTGAACGACGGGACGTAATGAGATTTCATCAATAGAACCGGGATCGCTTTTCTGTTCCCTATCGGTGGCAGCGTTATTTTGTGTGTTGGCTTGAGACATTGCCCACTGATGTACAGAGGAGAGTTTGTCGTCCCAAGGTCTACTCTGAAATTTTTCCTTTGCGTCCTTGAGCATTATAGCGATGAGCGATTCCTCTAACTCGGCACTTGGTCGAGGATCCGGCTGCATTCTCAAAGTCCATGCCTCATCTTCTCCTCTACGGACATGTTCGTTTCCGCGAGGCACCTCAGTAGCCGACATAGGCCATGCTGCCCATCGCTTTGGAGGGCCAAAGGCTTTAGTTTCATCTTCTGGTTCGCCAGCTTCGACAGCTTGCCTCGCTAGCTCACGAGCTCGTACTCGTAAAGCATACGCGTTGTACAGGTGAGCTGCAAGGTCTCTAGCCCGTATCGTTTCTAAAGCTTCAGCATTCTGTCTATCTTCGGCGGTTAGCTTTCTCCATTGCGATTCAGCACCGCGGAATCTGTTGGGCCGGTATGCAGGAGATGATGGTGGGCTATCAATATCACTGTGGCCAGTGGCGGCATTCCCGGTGCTTTGGGGGCCCCTCTGCTGAGAGCCTCCAGCTTCTGGCCCGGGCCCGTCTTCGTCACTTTCTTTGTACGTAGAATCATCTGAATCATCGTCCTCCGCTATTGGTATGTCTTCCATAGCCACATCGACGTCATCAGAATCAAAAGTGGCATCCCCTTGCCATTCCGGGTACGGCTGGAGATCTGCAACATCTTGACTGCTAGAACCACCAAATATAGACGTGTATGGCTGGGCAGACTGAGGGGGGATGAAGCGTGGGGAGCGGCCGCCGGAAATTGAGGACATGCCTCAGCAGTCTGCCGGATTTAATGTGGTAACCAGCCACAAGCTTAGATGTACGGACTGTTGGAAGCCTTCTTAGACATGAAACACTTGTACTGCCTGGAATCCTGGAAGCCGTTTGACACAATCAAACTTCCTGATAGCGATACTAATAAATTTCTTCGGTATGGAGGTATACAGTCCCAGGCGGCGCAAAACAGACGGGATTCCAAGGTCAGGAGGCTTCCCGAGGTATAGAAGCATCCACAGACTCTATTTGGGTTGAGAATGTTCGGCCTCTAGAGGTATGGCAATGATAGAAGCACAACCAAAACCTGGATCCGACAAGATTTATTTGGTCACGTGATCACACATGTAGTATATGTTTATTTTCTGGATGCTAAGGGCGATTGGTAGTGATCTAGTTGGGGATGGGTCTATGTGACGGAGAATAGGATTGCAACTGAATTATAGCAGATCTATGTATGCAAGACTGATTGCTATGAACAAATATTGAATCAGAACGCCAATTTGTTGGTTATCACCGAAATCCAAATAAGGATATCATTCTGTCAAACAGTCAACTTTTATGTTACATTATTTCTCTGCGCCCTTCTCAAGCTTTCTCCGCTTAGAGCGCAGCTTCGCCGCCTCTTCTGACTGCTTCTTGTTCGAGTACATCATCTTCTCCAGCAGCTTCCGCTTCTTGCGGCTCATCATCATCTTTTGCCTCTCCAGTTCCTCTTCTTCCTTACGCTTCTTAGACGCCACCTTCTTGACCTGAGTAGACTTCTTCTTTGTTGAATCACCGGCGGCACTAGAGGAGGAGAATGGAAGACCGGCAGCTTCCGCCTCGAGCTCCTTTTGATGCTGAGTGCGAGCAGATTCCTCTTCATCTTCCGATTCGGAGGCAGCCTCTTCCTCAAATCCACCAAATTCATCTTCCTCTTCCTCCTCACTCTCATCCTCATCGTCATCAGTACCAGCAACATCCATACCTCCATCCACAGACTCATCCTCATCCTCACTTTCCTCCTCAGCCGAGTCTTCAGCCTTGGCGTCCGCCTTCTTTCCATCAGTGGCCTCCTCCATCTCTTCATCAGAATCTTCTTCCTCTTCCTCAGCTGCAATTTCAGCCTCACCCTCCTCTTCTTGCTCAGCCAGGCTAGCACGAGGATCATAAGCACCCTTCGTAGGCTTGACCCATGGGCTCAGATGGGGGGGAAGAGTAGCACCGGGCGCATACAAATCAGGGCGAAGAAGCTTTCCTTCGTTGATGCAGTCCCAGATCCATTGGGGCTGAACATATGTTCTGCCCGGGATACGAGTGCCAGGCTTGACCTTTTGAACAGCGCCAGCACCATTCTCTGAGGCGGCGGGAACAGCCGGAAGTGAAGACTCTGGCAGCGCAGGGCGATCGACAATCTGATGGGTGATGCGAGTATCTGTTTCATCATGCGTAAAAGCTCCGTCACCGAGAACAGCGTCCCAGCCGATACGCTTGCAACCGAAGGCACGCAGGATGAACTCCAAGGGAGCCTTAGGGGCCTCTCGAGAAATATAGAAGGTGAATGGGGCAAACAGAGCACCGGCTGTGTCTCCACTAATATCGGGTTGGAGGAGTGTGTCTGCCTCGGGAGCCGCAGGCTCGAACTTGTCGATTTCTTCGGTCGATTCCTCTGTCGCCTGGACGGCTTGGTCGTCCTTGGTTTGGTCCAGACCGGCAGATTTGATTACCTTGTCAACCTTGTCCTGGACATCCCGGGATACTTCCTTGTTAGCCGTACTGCTTGTTTGCTTGGTGCCTTCAATAGCCTTAGATGTTTCGCCAACCGCGCGTCCCTCGAGGGTGAATGCCGCTAATTCGGCTCCATTTTCGTCACTTCTGGTATCGAACTTAGGGGGGTATCTTAATCCAAGAGTAGAATACAGGCGGAAGTTCACGAATCCTAGCAAAGTGGTGTAGAAGTCGACAAAGGTGGCCATGATTCGATAATCGACATCTCCATTCACCCGCTGAACGAATCGGTAAGGCACCAACCACATGATATCCTGTCCCTGAATGGTCGCCTGGTAGTAGATACCCTTGATTGAAAGGAATGATTTGCGCAAGGAGTTGGTGACAATCAGGTAGTGCTGGAACTCATGGCAAAGGCGTTGGCAAAGCGCGATCGTTTTGGGAGGTACATGTGCAGTGGAAGGAAGGTTCGCAAAGAGGAACAGAAGCGACAGAGCATCATCCAAGTCTCTCAAAGCGTCGATGAAAGTTGGGTAGCGCTCCTTGATGAGATGATCCAAAGTGAGTTGCGGCGCATGATTCTTCTCCAGGCGAGCTGCGTCGCTCACTTCTCCACGTCCAAGGGAGCGGGCAATCTTTTTCGAGAGCGCTTTCTGGTCACGGAATTTCCGGAGGAGGGGTTCATGCAAGAGATATTGAATATCTTTCGTGTAGTAGAAAGTAGTGCTGGCAGTCGAGCCTTTGGCGGCCTTCTTCTTGTTCCGAGGCTCACGGGGATAGATGCCTAATTGAAACAGAAAATCGCTAGTCAGCATCGACCACGATGCATTAAGAAGTATAGAATGAAACACACCTTTGAAAATGCATAGTCGACGGAAGTCAGGCAGGGAAATCTGAAGCTTGCGAACTGCCTGAGTTCTAGTGATATAGTTTTTGGCCTGGCCAGAAGTTCCTGTAGAAATGTTATCAGCACCCTGCAAGGAAAAAATTGTTTAGTTGAAGTGTACCCTTCTTCTTAATTTTCGCCATCTTGAATGGGTTGTGTTGAGAGTGTTAATGGGTGATTAAAGAAGGTTCTTTTGATACCGAAAAATTATGGTCGATAATTTTTTTTTTTTTTTGGAGAACGGCAACCTTTGAGTTACTATATGTGGTTAGCTTTTCCTATTTAGGTATGGTATAATTTAGCCTCCGCCCCTTCAACACCGCCCATCAGATGCCTTGAAATAACGGCCGAGACTCTTGTGCTATCTATAACAACTTGAATGCTTAGTATATAATCTTGTCCAACAAATCGCAAGGTTTATATTTTGAATTATAACATCCTTTTATACAAAATCAGAAAAGGACAATCATATATAAGATAATTATGCGCCTTAAATTTCCAGAGCACGTAATGCTCAATTGAATAACCTTCACTGTCATACATATATTGCATTGCCTATTCATATTGTGCCCTAATGCCCTGTTCAATGGCCTTTCATCGATCTTCTATAACACCAAATAAACTTTACCATAATTTATACTTATCACTCATCTCCCCCAAAATAGATCATATATACCGAGCAATCCTTTGAAAATACGAATTGCTTTAGATTGACGTCGTCAAGGGACTCGGAGTTTCGGACTGAAGATTCCCAATCTAGCTAGTAGACGAAAGGCTCGGAATGGATTATTCGGAGTACATGGCCCCAACTTTTGAGTGGGTTCCCAATCTTCAGCAATGATTAAAGTAAACTATTTTACTCTCAGTCTATTACCTCCTGTTAGGAACCTCTTAATATGTATCGGCGGAACGGTAAGCCCACCTCTTGTGAGCCTTGCAGACTATCCAAGGTGCGGTGTGATCATGCGACACCAACATGTGCCAGATGTCGTTCCCGGAGTATACCGGAGAAGGTGAAGAGCCCTGTGTACAACTCTTGACTGCTTACGATGATATGGAGATTGAATCTAAGTCTAGATAGTGTTATTATCATCCCGCTCCGATGACTCGTCCTGGAACAAAATTCCGCCATTTTCGCACGACGAAACCATCTGCGCCAGGACGGTGGAGGAATGCATCACTCGAGAGTCTTAATACAACATCTCTGTCAGGTCAATCTCATTCATCTGAGCTTAAAAACGGGAAGTCCAATGAAGAGCAACATGGGAGAACTGGGGTCCCTGGGTTTGTATCGATTTCTCCCGAAATCCCGCCTGGAACAGATACTGGCTCGGTAGCCCCATCTGCATCTAGAGCCACCTTAGCAACCTCCTACCTCAAGGGATTATATGTGTCTTTTCCATATTATAAGGATCTTATCTTCAACTACCTTAACCGGAGCCGATCTTTTGTCATCCCCCGGCCATTGTTATTCGAGCTGTTCTCGACTCTCTATGATGATATGAAAGCAGGGCTCGATCTTCATTCTCGCTTAACCCAGAACACACGCAAGCCCCTTCCCCCCATATCTGTAAACACGACTGTAGAGGAATTTTGTGGGTGGTTTAGAGGAGTCAATCTTCGATGGGAACTTCTTGGGGTTGTTTTCGCCCTTGCGGGCCTCGCTTCAGTTCATACTGATGAGCCAGAGAAGCCACCTAGTTATGGATCATTTGCTACGGATATGTACACAGCCAGCAGAGCATGTATTGAAGTATGCGAAGAAAATAACCAATTAAACGACATGACCACTTGGATGCGACATACAAACGTTGCTCTAGCATCAAACCTGTTTGGAGATACAAGTAGGTGTTTCCTGGGCTCTTAACTCAATAGCCAATCTCTTACAGTCTGGCAATAGGTAGTATCCTATACCGTTGCTTCAGCTCATTGTCTGCGGAGCTGTTCGCTTTGAGGTATCATCGCCAGATACCGTTACAGCCCGCAGTGCCTTTCTTCATGTCGGAAACCCGCAAGAGGCTCTTTGCTGCAGCAGTTTGTCGAGACATGAACCTTGCAACACTCCTTGAAAGACCACCACTCATTGACTGTAACTTCTGTGATATGATATATCCACTCGATTTGTATGAAGAAGAGATAGTGCTGGTTGGGAGTGAGCTTAATACAGCCCTACAGAACCTGGATGAGAACGGTTGGAAGATTTCCTCCGAGAGGGAAAAGTTACTCCGACCAGCAACAGGAATACGAATTCGTTTTGCATTATCAAGTCTTCGAGCCAAGGTACTGCGACTATCACTAGGAAACCGGATGGAACACATGACCACGAAGCACATGTATGTCAATACTGTAGCTCTGAATCGGTAATAACTAACCCATCACAGAGAGTTATACCAAGAGTACGAAGATATTTGGACTAAGATCCCGATACAATACCGCTATAAGAGTGATTTTTGGGACTACCTGAGCCCGAGGTCATGTGTTGTGCTCTTGAGTGCTCATTTAGATCATCTTCACTGTGGCTTTCAGATCCTACGAATGCTCCAACAGGAAGGCCAAGACACACTCACAACCATTCTCGATACTTCCATGAGATTGCTTTCAGGCATGCTTGACTTGATGAAGCAACAAGAGCGATTCGTTGAGTTGCGAGAGAGATTCACATGGATTGTACGTTCGTGCATGAAAACAGGCAGTATAAACCTCGATCACTTCAGCTGACGCCTCCGTGCCTCTAGTTTCTGTTCTATGGTCTTCCTGGCGCCGGTACTCTTGCCACGGAACTTCATCAACACACACTCAAGGGACTCCCTTTACCTTCCTCTATTCCTTGTTCCCGTATAGTTCGTGACTTGAGTGTTGCAATCTCGTGGGTTGAGAAACAGAACTTACCAAACCGCTCAGATTACCAGTTATGCCTTCAAATCAGCAAGGTGATCAGTCGAATGTTAGATGATACCCTGAATCAGGGTCTAATCTCGGCGAAAGATACTCATAGTCAATTGGAAAAGGTACAGCAAGAGCAGCGGGTGCCAGAAGGGTTTCCCATTGACAGATCTTCGGACGCTTCAGATAGATTTCAGCAACTGCCTGAGCCATTTACTAGCGAGGAATTTCTCAGCTGGATTGATGACCTGGTATGGGATGGACAAACTAACATTAGTATGGGATTTTGAGTGTGATTTCCTTTTTGATGCCCCCTTAGTTCAAATGATCAGAACTCCAGTTTTGGAGATGTCAATGCGTCTTGAAATGATGACGAATAGATCTACAGAATGATTATAAGCGGGAAAGGACCTATAGAGAAGGCCATATGGAACAATCCAGTGATCTGTGACGGTAGAATAGTAGCATTAGATCGGGGGGGTGATAGTATCTGGAGGCATATCCGATGGCCCGTGCACTGCAACGGAAAAGGCGGAGAGTCTTGGCAGGGCGATTGATATGGAAAAGGGACAGCTGGAGCAACCGACGAACCCGAACAGTTCCCCAGGCCAATTTCACCGGGCCTGTTGACCCCGTTCGGCTATGTACTGCACTCGGAATATTTCCTGATAGTGTCATGCCGGTTGATCGAAGGCAAGCAGCCGTATTCGCGGGCGCATTCGCCCTGCGGCTTCTTCTCTTGGTCCTTTTCCCGTCGCTCCCCGACTTATTGACCGGAAGAGTTGAGGTATCGACACCGGTCAGCAGCTTCAAACGACGTGAGTGATGATGTGATCGAGGAACAATTGTGCTTCAATGCAGAGATACTAACGTAAATTACCCCAGTTCAGGAAGGCCTTTTTCTATACACGCGGAATGTTTCCCCTTATGATGGAGGCGTCTTCCATCAGGTAGGAAACCTTGCCTCCATAGCTAATTGATACTTTCCTAATAACCTACGAAGGCGCCGCTTCTTCTCCCGATCTTTGCTTTGCTTCCGAACGCCCGAGAATTTCCCTTACCGACCGCCCTTTTCTACTCATTGATCGATCTCATAAATGCGAACGCTTTAATCACGATATCCGATTCTGGACAAGCAGTCTCGGGGAGGTTGTTCTCAGCATTGCGGAAACATATCAGATGGGATGGGGTTTCTGTTGCAGCATGGTAATATGCGACGTCCCTTCGATTATAGTATACTGTCTGACTGGCCAGGTTTCTGTTCAACCCGTTTACTATCGCAACATGCCTGGGCCGGTCAACGAGCGTCTTTACCACTACCGGGATCCTATACGCACTGTCAAGTGCCGTCGGTGGAAATAGTCTCAACGCTATGCTTTCCTTAGGATTTGCGTCATACTTATCGATTTACCCAGCCCTCTTGTTCACCCCTCTCGTGCTTCTCTGTTATGACCGACGTGCTCAAGGACCAAACCCACCGTCTGGAGTCGCCATCTTCGCCGTACAGCATATGGCCATTTTCTTGTGTAGCATAGCCGGTCTACTTGGAATCTCTTGCTTAATCGTTGGAGACTTCTCTCAGTTTATCTCTGCGACATATGGCTTCCAATTACTCGTTCCTGATTTAACACCTAACGTCGGCCTTTGGTGGTACTTCTTCATCGAAATGTTCGACTCGTTCCGGGAGTTCTTCCTTGGAGTTTTCTGGCTTCATCTAGCGGCATACGTTGGGGGACTAACCGTGCGACTGCGGAGGCAACCTCTATTTGTTATCACCTCTCTGTTGGGAATCTTCGCTGTCTTCAAACCTTACCCTAGCATCTCGGACGCCTCGTTATACTTCGCCCTCCTGCCTCTCTATAGGCATCTTTTCCCTCGTAAGTATGAGGATCTATCAGATGATGATGTTCACTAACCGTGGATAGTAATGCGCTACACTTTCTTCGCGGTGTCAGCTCTTTTGTATGCCACACTTTTGGGCCCCGCGTTCTATCACCTATGGATCTATGCCGGCTCCGGAAACGCCAACTTCTTCTACGCCATCACCCTGGTGTGGAGCTTGGGGCTATCGATATTACTGGCAGACACCATTTTTGCCGTGCTCAGAGATGAGTGGGAGCAGGAGAATCCCGAAATGCGAGGCAAAGAGGCTAGACAAGTTTAAGATATGGTATCATTATTACACATGAATACAGCAACCTTGATTGCGAACACGGTGCCGTGTATCAATATTTTCCAGACAGTCATGCCCGTTTAGACCGCAACGACTTAGACAGGATCATATAGTCCGGCTCCTTCACCATTCCGTTTCGCAGTATGCGAGGTGGTGGGGAAAACTCGTCCTCCGTGAACCCAAGCTTATAATAAAACCTTACTGCCTTGTCATTCAATCTGAAGACAGTCAGCATCACTTTTTCCAGGCCGATACGTCGCCCGATGTTCGCCAACCGTATCATCAGCTGCGAACCAAGTCCCTGGCCTTGAGCCTCCGAGGACAAGTGGATCTCATAACAGTAAACCACCTCTTTCCCATCCTCATACGTGACCATAAATGAGGTAAACCCTAGGAATTGTCCGGTGGGGGATACAGTGCTCCCTTCCCCTTTATCCATGGTCTCAGGAGTTGTTTTCGGACCCCGTCGCAAAATCAAATATCTCATATCAGGCAGTCGCATCTCCTTCATTTTTTTCTTCGGAGACCATCCCCAGCCAGACCCTTTGTAGGCATCTGACGACGTTTCTTCAATCAATTTAAAACAAGCCTCAAAATCCGCAGCCGGAATAGAATCAGCGGTGTAAATATCGAGCGAATAATGTAACTCTTGCTCATTTTCCACCGCAGTCGTATTTTTAGCAGGGCTTCTCCGATATTCGAGGTCCTCAGCCGATACATATGACTTCACAAATTCGGCCAGCGATAACTTGTTGGTGCGCTCCACCAGGGGCAACCGTTTTTTGCCATCTAAGAACGCGTTAGAACGCGTCCAATCGAGTCTATCATGCGCGGGCTGTCACAACGCAAATGCTTGGTCCGCCCCGGAGTAGTAATTGACGGATATGGATGTTTTAACAGGGTCGCATGCCTTTCCCTAGCTTTTTGCTTAATTGTTCAATTTTGCGCCTCGTCGCATCTCGCTGCGTCGATTTATTCTTCGTAACCCTGTCTTTACCGGAGGACGACATGGTAACGACGTTTTTATGTGGAAATGTATACCAATTGATCAATCCTATTAATCTGCAAGACTTGATCCTGTTACCCTCTAGGTATGTTGCAGGATAGCCCTGTGGCTTTTTAATGTTTGGGTTTGATTGGGGATGCAGGAGGAATTAATTCGGTTGCTTGGTGTGGTTTCCCGAGCATTTAAACGTCCAATGAATTGGTCTCTAGCAGTGCCAGAAGCACTCTTAAGTAGTAGTGTAGTAACTATAGTACTAAAGTACCAGTAGTTATGCTTCATGCATAAGTTAGCGCCGCTTTATTGCTTGTATATGTATTCTTTTCGTTTTCTCTTTTTAATGTCCAAGTACTTCTTTTTTCGAGCCTTTTTTTTTTTTTTTTTT